>NC_134408.1:113182700-113339578 GCF_038048845.1 Mixophyes fleayi
ATTGATGTAGTTCGGACAAATTTGGGAAGATTCCATTTCAAACCAGTGGTTTCTGACTAGAATTTTGTGGACTCAAAAATAACTCGGGCTCGTGAAAGAGATTTATACTCAACATCTATATTCAGCAGTTGCTGGAGCAAGAATATATTGCTCTAGTCTAGTGCATAAAGCCAAACAAGAATGGGAGTCTATTCAACTCTTTTATTAAGTAACAAGAGATTGGACACTTGTTTTAAACTAAAAAAGAATTGTTTGCTTTCTCACTGTAAAAAAACAGACAAACAACAATCAAGATTACATCCATTATAACTATCATTTCTATAGTCCAGCAGGAGACTGCTCTCCATAGACATCAAGGACACCTATCTGCATGTCCACATACCAGTGAGGGTGTAAGGTTTGCTGTACAGGAAAACACTACTAGTTTTGCTGTCTTCCTTTGGAACAGAGCTGAGAAAACAGGTTTTGTCACTTTAGCAGCCCTACTGGAGCATTAGGACAGGGGGTTATAAAATCTCTTCAAGATGACCACAATTAGAGGGAGCTCATCTGGGAATGAGGATAGACAACAGCTCAGAAGTGGCCTTGACAAGCAAGGTGGTACAAGAAGTAATCATCATCATTTTTTATGATGCCACAAAATCCACAGTGCTGCACAATCAACAAAAAATAGGTGAAAAGGTGAGTTTTGAGGGAGCGTTTGACACATTCGAGTTTGGGGGCGAGTCTGATTGGGTCGGGCATGGAGTTCCAAATGTGGGGAGCAGCGCTGGCAAAGTCCTGATGACTGGAGTGTGATGTGGAGATAGGTGATGAGGAGAGTCTTTGATAGAACATAGTGGGTGAGTAGAGGGAGTGTTTCTTGACAAGGTTGGAGATGGAGGGGAGGCATTAAAGGGTGCTGTATAAGTGAGCGTAAACAACTTGGATTGTATTCTGAAGCAAATAGGGAGCCAATCATAGGCAAACCGAGTTTCTAGTGCCTTTGCCTCTGCCAAAGGAGGGTATTGCAGAGAGGCATAGTGTAGGAGTAAGATTGGTTGCAATGCTGCATTCATCCAGGGGGACAGACATCTGTCAGGCAAGCCATTGAGAAGATTGCAATAATCAAGGCAGGAGATGACAAGAGCATGGATGATGGTCTTGGTGGCATCCAGGTAAAGGGCAAATCTTGTGAAGATGGAGGCAACACTAATGGGCAGAGGATGGGATGTGAGAAGTGAAATTGAGGGTGGTGTTAATTATGACCCCCAGGCATCGTGCGTGGGGAACGGGAGAGGGAAACACTAACCTTAAGTGAGATCAATGGATGGATGTGAAGCTAGATGGTGGAAAGATGATAATTTTTTTTTTGGATATGTTGAGCTTAACGGAAAATCCAACCATCCAGGTGGAGATAGCAGAGAGGCAGTCGGACACACAGGAAAGGTAGATTAGAGTGTCATCGGTATAAAAGTGAAATTGAAGGTCAAAGGAGCAGATGAGTTAACCAAGAGTGGACGTATAAAGAGAGAAAAGTATTTGGTCAAGAGCAGTGCCTTGGGGAACCCCAAAAGATGGACAGGAGGGGAGTAGGTACCAGAGGAAGAGACACTGAAATAACGATCAAAGAGTTATTAGATAAACCAGAAAAGGACAGTGCCGCAATAGCCAAGAGAGTGAAAGGTGTCAAGGAGGATAGGATGGTCAACTGTGTCTCGGTGGAGTTGAGTGAGCAGAAGCCTGATTGTAAGAGATCAAGGAGGGAGTGAACACTGAGAAAGTGTGTTAAACGGTTGTAGACTGGCCGTTCAAGACGTTTTAAAAGGTATGGGAGTAGGGATATGAGGCGATAACTGGAGAGATAGGCAGGGTCGAGAGATGGTTTCTTGACAATGGGAGTGATAAACACGTGTTTGAAGGCAGAAGGGAAGATGCCTGTAGAGAGAGAGAGGTTGAAAAGGTAAGCTAGGTGACTGCAAGTGTTAGGGGAGAGAGAGTGGAGGAGGTGGGACGGAGTAGGGTCAAAAGAATAGGTTGAAGAGGGGAGGAGTGAGTGGACATCCGTGTCTGTGATAGGAGTGAAGGTGAACAGAGTGGGAGGGGGCTTTAAAATGGGCTAGGGTGGGAAATGGAGAGCTGTAAGGAGGAGATATGGCGGATGGAGTTAATTTTCTGCTTGAAATAAGAAACAAAGTCGTGGGTCGTGAGGGGCAGGGGGGAGAGAAGGGAGTTGAAGGAAATAGACAACAGGGCTTTTTGGGCTGGCAGGAGATAAGAGCTTTGAATTAGAACTGTTTGGCAAGACAGTATGAATTGTGAAATTAATAAAGTTTGCATTGGAGCTGGGCTTCCTCCAGAGGCGCTCAGCGGAATGGAAGCAACTCTGAAGGTAGCAAGTGAGCTTGGAATTTCAAGTTAGGGGCTTACAATGACAGTGGTGAAGTGCGATGGCAGATGTGGCTTCATCTAGGGCTGCGGAGATGGTGGAGTTGTAAAAGGAGACTGCTGCGTTAGAGCAAGACAGAGTGGAATGATTAATTAGGGAAAAATGGATGTTCAGCGCTCCTAATTGTATCGTGTCAGTGGGTAAGCGGCCACTTGGGAGTGGGGGGGATAAAGGGATAGCTCAACCCTAATAGAAAAATTGGATCAATGTAACTCCCTGGCGCTTGAAATGAAGGGGATATTAAATAAATAACGAGAAGGGATGGACGGATGGCACCTTCAAGTTGTATATTTATCACTAACTGGGCGGTTGAACAAAAAACCACATGGAAATTGGATATACAGATTTATTAATATACGGTATATGTGGGTGGCAACCCTCAGCGTAAATCACACTGACATAATAGGTTAAAATAAACAAGGTCCATTAGCATAATTGCATATCATGAAAGCAGGCACAGATTGCTAGTTGCAAGAAAAATTAATGTTGGCCACAGAAACAAGGTTCTCTGATAGGGCTGGTAGAGTCCACTAATTGACAGAGATAGCAACACAATCAATAATATGTAAACGTGGCAAATGTGAATATCCTTATAACTTGTCAGGCCACAAAACCACCGTTCTCTGATATGGCTAATGCAGTCCACTGAATATCAGAGATGTGGCAAAAACAATCCTATGTGGAAATGGCAAATACAAATTCTCCGTTAGGTTTGTCAGCCGACATGGGATTCCAATGCAGAACGCCTGAGATAGGCTGGGATGATAGAGGACTTACACTCGCTTCTGACGAGCTGGTGTGTCCTTTCACCAAGTTCTACTTGGTATCAAGAAACTGGAAGCGATGAATGTGTTTGTGCCGTCCCGCTGGAGTGCTGTAATGCAAATCCGAAAGTCGCGGGCGGTATCGTGGTGTTGTTTAAGTTGCGCATGCGCATGCGTGGGGTGGATCCGTTCGCTTTTCAAAGCGGTGGTCTCTATTCCGTTATGTGGTGCCCGTGATGGGCAAGAACTGGGTCAATCCTAGGATCGCTTTGAAAAGCGAACGGATCCACCCCACGCATGCGCATGCGCAACTTAAACAACACCACGATACCGCCCGCGACTTTCGGATTTGCATTACAGCACTCCAGCGGGACGGCACAAACACATTCATCGCTTCCAGTTTCTTGATACCAAGTAGAACTTGGTGAAAGGACACACCAGCTCGTCAGAAGCGAGGGTAAGTCCTCTATCATCCCAGCCTATCTCAGGCGTTCTGCATTGGAATCCCATGTCGGCAGACAAACCTAACGGAGAATTTGTATTTGCCATTTCCACATAGGATTGTTTTTGCCACATCTCTGATATTCAGTGGACTGCATTAGCCATATCAGAGAACGGTGGTTTTGTGGCCTGACAAGTTATAAGGATATTCACATTTGCCACGTTTACATATTATTGATTGTGTTGCTATCTCTGTCAATTAGTGGACTCTACCAGCCCTATCAGAGAACCTTGTTTCTGTGGCCAACATTGATTTTTCTTGCAACTAGCAATCTGTGCCTGCTTTCATGATATGCAATTATGCTAATGGCCTTGTTTATTTTAACCTATTATGTCAGTGTGATTCACGCTGAGGGTTGCCACCCACATATACCGTATATTAATAAATCTGTATATCCAATTTCCATGTGGTTTTTTTGTTCAACCGCCCAGTTAGTGATAAATATACAACTTGAAGGTGCCATCCGTCCATCCCTTCTCGTTATTTATTTAATATCCCCTTATTTCAAGCGCCAGGGAGTTACATTGATCCAATGGAATGATTAATTAGTTTCACGGTGTGTGGGAGAAGAAGTCCACTGGGTGAGACAATGGGCAGAGATGATGGAGAGGACGTTGGAGGTAGAATTACCATTGAGGGCATCAACAAGGATGTTGAGTGGGTAGGATGGAGGAAAGGAAATGGGAGAGCCAGACAGCAAAATTGTCGAAGAGGGGGGGAGGGGGGGGGGGTAGATAACTGCAACACGGAGATGAAAAAGGAAGAAAAGATATATTGTGTGAGTCTTGTAAAAGTGTAATGTTTATTAAATAAATAGGATTTTATCTTTAATCATCACTTCACTGTATTTTGCTACAAAGCTATATTTGTCCTTAATGATCAAGATAAACAAACTAAGATTCCTATACTGAATAAAATACCTTTGAAATTCACTAGCTACTTTGAATATTAATTAGTCTCATGTATTACTTGTAAAACTTAATCTACAACACTAGATTTGCAGGTATATTTAGTATAAGCACAGACTTTTGTTGTATTCACAAGTTATAAGTAAACACTGTAATAAATAAGTCTCCACACTGAGACATCACACAACGATTATGGGAAACAGGCCCTGATTAACAGTCAGAGAGAGACTGAAATATATGTTCAATATCTTAATAATAAGATAACTATTAGGTAAAAGGTTTAGGGCTAGATTTACTAAACTGCGAGTTTGAAAAAGTGGAGATGTTGCTTATAGCAACCAATCAGATTCTAGCTGTCATTTTGTAGAATGCACTAAATTGGTTGCTATAGGCAACATCTCCACTTTTTGAAACCCGCACTTTAGTAAATATACCCCTTAGAGTCTTGCAAAATGTCACTATCGTATCTGTTACCTCCTTATTATTTAAGACTACATATGACTTCACTAATTGTAATATTTGTATTTAAGATTTACCTGTGATTAACTGACCAAAGATCCAACATTGCCTGAGGGACCAAAACATAGACACAATTTCATCCGACCTGAGAGACAGAGCTTATTGCATATTGTAATTAACTTTTTGGAATATTGTATAAACACTGTAATTACTAGAGATGCAGGGCTCATTTTCGGAAAACCGAGCCCATCCGAACATCGCTGATCTGAGGTACTTTCGCGTGCCCTCGGAAAAACTTAAAATGAGGCAAATATTCATTGTATTGTTGTCGGATCTCGTGAGTTATGGATTCTACAAGTACCGCCCTCCACAGAGATCCAACGCCATTTCACCGATAGACACAGAATAGGTAGCAGCGTTCTTGGCAGTCTTTAGTGCAGTTGGCCAGCATCATAGCTAAAACAGAAAGAGGAGGGAAGGCAGTGTTCTTGTTATCAGTCTCCGGTGACATTGTTCTGTTCTATTGCTCATACAGAAACAGGAGGGATGGTAGTGTTCTTATAAGTCTCCAGTGACATTGCTCTGTGCCATTGGTCACACATAAACAAGTGTAGTAGTGTTCTTGTCACTCTCCAGTCTCCAGTCACATTGTTCTTGTCACTCTCCAGTCTCAGTGCTATTGGTCACATAAAAACAGGGGTGGAAGTGTTCTTGTCACTCTCCAGTCACATTGTTCTTGTTACTTTCCAGTCTCAGTGCCATTGCTCACACATAATTAGAAGGGGTAGCAGTGTTCCTGTTAGTCTCCAGTGCCATAGCTCAGCGGCATCGATATCGCAACCAGCTGCTGGCACCAGTCAGGATGGTACTGGTCCTTCTACGGAGTCTACTAAAGCATATGCTCAAGGGCATAGTGGGTTTAAGTCAGGGAAACTGAAATCCAAAAAACAATCTTTTACATCGGTAAAGAAAAAAAACGCCTCTCTAATAAAGGGAACGTTTACTGTAGAAAAACATAAAACGGCAAACATATCCAAAATATTAATAAGTATTCTAGCATCAGCTAGCTCCCTTCTCTCAACTAGATCTCACCACCTGCAATCTACACTGTCATAATCGTCACCCTCATCAGTGTGTACATCATCCTCACACAATATTAATTCATCCCCGCTGGAATCCACCATTACAGAAGTATCTGTAATTTGATGTATTTGCCCGTAAAGGCCTCCCTCGTGGAATTTGTAATTATGTTTACGACAGCTATCACAACTTTTGGGCAATTATTTTAGACCAGACCAGAGGTCAAAATGCTGTGCTGACTCATCTGCATCACCACTGGGTCTCTTGGGAAAGCTAAGTTTTTCTTAGCAGCAGTTGCCAGAGAAACTGAAGGAGGAGACGTTGTATCATGTACCACTTGATCTGTCAACTTGCTGACCAGGAGCTCATTGCATCTCTTGAGATCTGGGTCAGTTGGAAAGAAAGAGAAGACATAGCTCTTATACCTACGCTCAAACACAGTCGCCAAAATATAGTGATACGATTTCAAGTTGGTAATAATTCTTGGATCCTGGCAAAGCGAATAAAGTACTTGATCTACTAGTCCAACATACTTAGTGTAATTTCTTTGTTTCATGGACTCCAGTTTCTCAAGCTGCTTTTCCAAAAGTCTAATTAAGGGAATCACTTGGCTCAAGCTAGCAGTGTCTGAACTCACTTCACTGGTGACTGCTTCCCGTGGTTTCAGCACTTTGTACAACACTGAAAGTATTCTCCACTGCGCTGGACTAAAGTACATTTGCCCTCAAATTGTATTCTTCTTGCAGCTGCTGCAATCTCCTACATGCAGACTGCCGAAAATGACCCGAAAGATTTCGGGACATTGACAGCATCTCCTGCATATCACTGTCATTTTTTAAAAAGCTCTGTACCACCAAGTTGATTGTGTGAGCAAAACAGGGAATGTGATGGAATTTTCCCCGCTGTAATGCTCTAACAATATTCGTGGCGTTAACAGAAATCACATATCCTCAGGAGAGTCCAACGGGAAAAGCCATGTTGCAATGACATCCCTTAGTTTTTTTAACAGGTTGTCAGCAGTATGCCTCTCAGTGAAGTAGGCGATACACAGAGTAGCCTGCCTCTGTTGTTTGTTAGATGCAGCTGCTGTTCCTGCTGCTGAAGGCGAATCCCTAACCCAGTGTACTGTCACAGTCATATCATCTTTAGATTTTTTTAGAATGGCAGTCTGTAGCCCAATAATTTTCTTTTTTGTAACCTACCCGTACAGGTGAGGAATTGCTTGTCTAGTAGAATGGTGTTGAGATGGAATTTGGTAACGGGGACACAGGACCGCAATTATCTGTCTAAAACCTGCTACATGATGGATATTGGACACAGATCTAATATTTGCGAGATACAGAGGGTTTTTCAATCTGTACAGCTTGAGCTTTATTGCAGACTGCAAATGTAATGGCCAGCAAACTCAACATGAAAGTACTTGGATGCCATCACAAATAGTCCACCTTTTACAGGAAAAACTGCATCTTACTTAAAATAATTGTAACAACATGTATTTTAGTAGCTGTAGAGCAGGACTTGACAAGAAACAACAGTTTTGCTCTCTTGAAATGTATTGTCGTAATTAAAATACTGTAAGGTCTGTATGAACATTTTAACAATCAAATAAATTGAAAAAATTGGCCCCACTGTTCATTGACATATGTAAGTGTACATGTACTATAAAGCAAAATGCAGTATACAAGAAATAAAATGTTTTAGTCGTTCGTGTGTCTGTGTAGAGAAACCCGTATACGAAACCTAAACTGCATATAGTGGATGTCTCTTACACATCACCCTTATACATTAACTTTACGTATATAATTAAAGACACAGACACCTTCTTGAGGTGGCTAATTAATAGGTTTCATGTTTTTTAAATCAATTGGTAAATTGGTGGCGGAGAAAGCACACTGCAGGACAGCTGACAACTGATGACTGAAACATACCGTGGATGGACAACTTGCCCTGAATCCACTTAATCCCTTACTGTATGGCCAGTGCTAAATCTGGCATCAGAGTGACTACATCCCCTCTAGACTCACAATGACCTGCCCACACAAAGTAGATCAAGCGATCCTCCTCACTAAAGGACCAAGAGCCACCTTTACCTCAAAGGGGGCAGTGACCTGCGGCCAATCAGTGATAGCACTGTATGTATCAAAGGCTGATCACAGTGCTTGGAATTTTCAAATTATTTTTGGAAAATTATAGTAACAAACTTGAGAACTTAACATAACATTGGCCGAACAGTTAACATGTTGCTTTCTTGGATCTAAAGGTAGTAAAGGTGATCGGAATGTGACAGATGTGGTTCTCTGTGGACACTTTGGCCCACTGAAAACGCTAGTTTATGGGCATCAGTTTGGCCCACCGAAAACTATAATTTATGGGCATCAGTTTGGCCCACCAAAAAAGCTAGTTTATGGGCATCACTTTAGCCCACTGAAAATGCTCTTTTATGGGCACCAGTTTGTTCCACCGAAAACGATAATTTCTGGGCATGAGTTTGGCCCACCGAAAACGCATATGGGCATACTGGCACGATGTAGGCACTTGAATAACTCCAAAGACAATTTCATCGTGCACCACTTTTCTTTCAGCTACCTCTGTGTGGCAATGTTTCATAGATGTGCTATAAACTGCCATGTGCTTTGCAAAACTTAGCTTTCTCAAGAGACCCATTGGTGATGCAGATGAGTCAGCACAACATTTTGACATCTGGTCTGGTCTAAAAATTGTGACAGCTCAACCGTAAAATTAACTACAAATTTCACGAGGAAGGCCTTTACGGGCAAATGCAACAAAGTTCAGAGACTCCTGTAATGGTGGATTCCAGCGGGGATGAATTAATATTGTGTGAGGATGATATACACACTGATGAGGGTGAGGACAAAAACATCTTGCCACTGTAGAGTTCATTAACAACACTGTTGAGCTCAAGACAGCTAAGCTATTGGTATCTTGTTTTGTGGGGGCCCATACAAACAGAGCACTTCATACACAAAAGTGGCACTCCTTGTCGTTGGAGTGCTTGGTTTGTTAAACTGTACAAGTCCTTTTCAATATCTTACATAAGGGTGGGTGGGAGGTCCTAAGGTGTACCACTTTTCTTTTTTTTTGCCACTGCTGTGTGGCAATGTTTCCGAGATGTGATATAAACTGCCATGTGTTTGTGTCGTTGCTCTGTTGCTTAGCATCCAGCCAGCTCACTGCAGTCTTTTGCCAAAACTGTATGAAAATCATATTGTGACCTGTGAGGTGGTCAAAATTGACTGAAAATGACTGTTATTGGGATTAATAATGTAGGGACAAAAAGAAACAAAAAAATGATGTGATTTTACCATATTTTAGCAATTTTTATGAAAAATATAGATCCAAAACCAAAACACACGAGGGCGGTTTTGCCAAAACACAAAGTTAATACAGATCCAAAACCAAAAACACGGAGGTCAGTGAACATCTCTAGTAATTACTTATGTATATGTGTGAACTGATCCCGTTGTTCAAATAGTATAAAACTTCTATCTGACCTACTATGGTCAGAGAGTTCAGTAATGAAACTCTGAGCTAATAGTAGCCGTGCTGCGTAATTCAATTTTAAACTAATGGTTTATTAATAAATTTATTTATTTATTTTCTATTTAAGCAACTAGATCGGATTATTTTTACTTTAATAGTCTCAGAGACCTATATGGCCTCTCTGACAGCAATTTCTGTTCCAGGGAAGCTCAATCTTTATGGAATTCCCACAACAGGTCTGAGTGTGAATTGATTCACAAGAACTTTGGAAAACTTTTGGACAAACAGAGTCTTCGAGAGATACTGTAGATCAGATGGTGCTTTCTCAGAAGACCAAGGTTAAAAAGGTTTTTCTCACGGACTCTGTCCAATGGCAAACAAAACAGATGCATTATCCCAGTAATTGAGCTTTTGTCTAGCCTATGTGTTCTCTCCAATTCTCCTAATCCTTCCAGTGCTTCGAAAAGTGTACTGGACAAAATGAAATTCATAGTAATAGTATCAGATTGGCCAAGAAGACCATGTTGCGCGATGCTCAGGAATCTGGCAATTAAAAGACCATGGAGACTACTATCGTCCAGGGGCCAATGCAATATCCACAGCCAAAAATGTGGGCACTTACAGACTGGAGATTGAATGGGAAAACTTTATTAAAGCAGGGTCTGCATGCTGCAGTAGTGGAAACTTTGCAAAAAGCCAGAAAATCATCCACCACCATTGTTTATCATAGAACCTGGAATAGATTTGTAGAATGGGCAGCCAACAGAGAAAAGTCTCTTTCAAAGCAACGGATATTATAACTCCCCAGCTATAAATACCTGTATCTGTCTTTTCTGCCATCTCAGGAGTCCAATGGGTAAAGCACCTAATGGTCATGTGATTTTGCTGTAATTTTGAGACTAAGACTCACTGATAAAACATTTATACAGTCATGGCATTTGCCTCTGGTTTTAGCAGCACTGACTAAAGAACTTTGTGAGCCATTGCATAATGCCACTATGTGGAACCGGATACCTAAAACATTGTTGCTGATGGCTTTTACTACAGCTAGGACGGTCTGTGAACTTCAAACACAGCAGTATCGGGCCCAACAGCAGAGTGGGACCCCACCAGCCATGGGCTTAAACAAATTTATTAGGGGGAGGGGGCATCCACAGTGAAATAAGGGAGTTATTGGATGCCATTTCTAGGCAGCAGCTGCTCCTGAGATGTGAGAGGCGGTGTGGAGAGAGACCTCTGCGCCTAATTAAGGATGCGGCACCGGGCCCCCATGTAGGCAGCATGTCTGCTTCCACTCCCAAGATGTCAGGGCCCCACAGCTGCTGCCATTTGCACCAGTCCCAGCCACCCAGGTGTCCGGTTCTCAGACTGAGAGCCGCAACAAGGCAGAGGAGCTCCCTTCGGCATCACTGACGTCATGTTATAAATAACATCACAGAGGTGTCAATAGAGAGGAGCCAAAAGGAGACAGCAAGATACACAAAAAGGTAAGTAAATAACTGCAATGGTTAGATGGAACGGGGGATGAGAATGGGAGGGAATGCAAATGTTGAGTAGAAAATTATTTAAAAATGAGGGTGGGGTGAGAGAAGGATGGAGGGCAGCCCTGCATGTTACATTTGTACTGTGCCCTGCAATTTCTGGTGGCACTCCTGAGGGTGTGTATTACATTTTTTGCTTCAGTATATACAAACATAGCTCTCCCACTGCTTACCTAAAGCTTACCACACATGCTGACAAGTTGCTGCCCTCTATAGCATAATTGAGCAAGTAATAGCTCTCCAGTGGTTTAATATAGTAAAGCATATGTATGTGATATATATATATATATATATATATATATATATATATATATATATATATACATATTAAACATGTATGTGTGTGATACATATATTATATACAAGGACCCCATCTGTTTTCTGGGTATAGTTCCCCCAACTGCACAGTTTTACAGCGCAGCTTGTAAAATAACAACGGCTGGAAGAATCTCTTTTTGATAGTCTCACCAGTAGACAGATAGACTCATAAAACTATTCAGGGAGGGACTATTTCACATCTTCAGGATGGATTGGTTTCAAGTGTCCTTGAGCGCACAAAACACACTTTAAATTCCTTTCTATTTCAGTAATGTTTTATTGATGCCTTACCAATATTTGTGAGGCCAACAAATATCACACTGCTTCTCAGCACAAGCTGTAGTATCAAACAAGATGTTTACAGTTAACTCTTTCATTAAAATCTGACATGCTACTTTAATGTGAAAGTTAACAATAATTTCTATATATTCTAATTACACTTGGACACGTTTTGCAGAAGCTTTCAGGCTCTAGCTGTTGCTATACTACCTTACACATTCTCCACAGTTATAAGAACTGAGATCTGCATAGGACCGAAGGATAATAAAAGCTTTGCTGTATCTTTAACTGAACTATTCTCTGGAGTGTTAACTGTTAATCTTTGGGTACGCCCATCTGGTGTCATAGGGGAGGGGTTTAGGACTATAAATTGGATGGGCGGTGTTTGCTTAGTCCTTGGCAGTTTTGGAAGTTGGAGCTGACAGACCTGGATTTTGATAAGTATCTCAGTCCCCTTCTCTGTCTCCTGTTTTTTCCCTGCTTGTACTCCCCTTTTTCTCTTGTTTTACTCACTGCTGTGTGGGGCATTCTAGCCTTTATTTCCCAACCCTCTGTTCCTGTTTTCTTTTGTTTTTCATATTCACCCCTTTCACCCCTGTCCCAGCCCCCCCCTTTTTCCTCCTCACCTTCTCCCGTTTATTCCGTTCCCCCCCCCCCTTTTTTTTTTTTTTGTCGTCATTCCATTTTGCCTTATTTTCCTCTTTCAATTCCCCTTGTTCCTCCCCCAGCGGTAATGGCGGGTGTCGGTCCCCTTCCTTCCTCCACCAATAGGACCAGCGGTTCCCCTCCCTCACCTGCACGGAGGTCCAGTGGCAGGTTGAGGGTTCCCCCTTCCCGGGCATCAGCCGAGGGTTATGGCGGTTTTCGCGGGGATCACCGAACCGGAAGTGACGGCCGTCACTTCCGGTCTCGGTCAGCGCATTCGGCGGTCCTCCCGGTGGCTGGTGGATTGGTTATGCCCGGGCAGCGGGTATCAAAGAGGGAGAGGTGGTCATCGGGGGGCGGCATAGCGGCGGAGGGAGAGTTCAGCAGTCCCGTGGTCAGCGGGTTCCCGGCGGCCATTTTAGGGTTGGCGGACATCTTGGCTCTGGGAGTAGGCGACCCCCTTCCCTCCAATTATCCCGGGTTCCAGCGGCAGATATTTTCTTAACGGGCATAGCGGGGGCCAGTTCAGTTATCAGGGGTAGCAGGAGTAGTTTGGCCTCGGTAAGGGGGAAGAATGCAGAGGCAGATCTTGCCTCAGCAGGTTCAGCGGCACATAGGGCTTATAGCAGGGGCAATAGTGTTGTGCGGGGGGAGACATCAACGGCTCCTGTGGGCCCTGGTGTTAGGGGCACCCCGGTGGGAGGGGGGTCCTGTCACTCAGTCTCTGGGGAGCATAGGGGTTCTTCGGGGTCTCAGGTCATGGGGGAGAGCCCGGTCCTGGTCCGGGTATAGGAGAGGCGCGCGCGGCTCGGACGAGCGGCGCAGGTCCCGCGATTGTGGTGTTTCTGTTAGTGAGTCCCTGGGGGCTGAGAATTATGGGGAAGTCTCAGGCTGGGAGCTTGGTCAAGGAGTGAGTGCAGATCATAGACGGGAGCATAGAGCAGCGTCCCGTGGTTCACAGTCTCAAGCTTCTGGCAGTAACATTTCTTTCTCAGCAGAGGCCGGAGGGTGTGAGGAGGATCGGTTCGTTGGAGCGGAAGAGCAAGTCGATCGTTACCAAGCATGGTCCGGGGATGACGGCCGGGCGCAGGGTTCAGAGGCTGGCTCGGCGTTTGCAGGTGAGCAGGATTTGTTTGATGTACCTGATGTGCAATCTGTGTGGTCTGATTGTTATAGTTCAAGTACAGGTTCAGATATGTCTGGGGCTTCCTCCAAGAAGTTGATTAAGAAATTGCGCAAGCATTTTGTACGGCGCGCAGGGGCCAGGCCGGCTGATGGGCGGTTAAGTCAGGCAAGAGGTTCCCGTCTTACTGGGGGTGAAGCGTTGCGCTGTGCTAGTACCGGGATACTGCAGGGGGTTAGAATGGTGGTCAGAGACATAATTCGTAAGGGCAGACTCATTGACATGTTCGCTATGACCAATAAGGGTAAAAAAGTGGTAGCCCAAGCCCTCGCACGGGGTGGCGCTGGGGAGACAAGTTATAAGTCATACAAGAATTGGCTTACGGGGGCCTACCTTTTTGCGGCGTGTTATTTAGAAACACGCCCTACAGAGTGGATGGACATGTTAAAATATTTACACATGATCCACGAGATGTATGCATCATCACGCCCCGGGGTGTGGCTGGCTTACGATGAAGCGTTTCGGGAGAAGTATGACGGACATGCAAGCCTCGTGTTGGGATTCAGGGATGTTGAGGTATGGTTAAAAGTGTCCCAAGATGGCGGGGGAGAGTCTACCCAGGGGTCAGGTTGGCGACGGCCGTTGGGGCGCGGTAGGGGTGCCGCGCCCTTTGAGGGTAGGGGCCACTGCTTCCCTTTTAACAAGTCCGGTTGCCTGCACGGAGCGGCGTGTAGGTTCTCACACACCTGCACCCGCTGTGGGGGAGGTCACCCAGCCAGGACTTGTGACAGGCAGAGTCGAGGAGGGGGTGGCAACGGAAGTCGAACGTTTCCGGAACTGCGGAAAGCCGCGTCACCAATTAACGTGGTCAATCTTGGCCGCTGGCTGGACCGCTACCCAATAAAAGGGGCTGCGGAATTTTTGCGGGAGGGTTTTATGCATGGTTTTTGGTTACCTATTGAAGGGTCTGTTAAGACCGCCCCCCGGTGGTTAACCTGAAATCCGCGAATGTGTTCCCCGAAATCTTGGCGGAGAAGGTGCGTAAGGAGGTGGCGCTTGGGCGGATGATTGGGCCTTTTACGAACCCTCCTTATCGGAACTTGGTAGTGTCACCGGTAGGGGTGGTTCCTAAAAAGGCTGTGGGGAAGTTTCGCCTAATTCAACACCTCTCTTTTCTAAATGGTGCATCGGTTAATGATGCCATCCCGGAAAAATTCTGCAGGGTAGTGTATCAGTCTTTTGAGGAGGCGCTGGAGATGGTTAGATCTTTTGGGCCCGGGGCTTTGATGGCGAAGGTTGACATTGAGTCGGCATTTCAGCTTCTTCCGTTGCACCCGGACTCGTTCCCGTTCATGGGTTTCCATCTGAGTGATGGTTACTATGTTGACAGATACCTCCCTATGGGATGTGCAGTTTCATGCTCCATCTTCGAGTGTTTTAGCACTTTTCTACACTGGTGCGTCTGTGCCGGGATCGGTCACCGGGGCGTGGCACATTATCTGGACGATTTCCAAGCCAGGGACCCACCTGCGGGGATGTTTTGTTTTCAGTTAAGGCTCTTTTTCATTCACTTGGTGTTCCGGTCGCGCATGATAAAACTGAGGGTCCTCTGACCCGGTTAGCGTATTTAGGCATCGAGATCGATACGGTCTTGGGTCTTTGTAGGCTTCCAATAGAGAAGGTAGAGAAACTGCGGGTGCTGATAGGGGAGGCCCTAGGGTCCGTGGCGATGTCTTTAAAAAGGACGCAGTCTATACTGGTACTTTTTAACTTCGCCTGTAGGGTGATTCCGATGGGTCGGGTTTTCTGTCGGAAGCTGGAAAGGGCAACGTCAGGGCGTAAGGGACCTCACTTTCGGGTACAGCTATCGGACGAAATCCGGACGGATTTGGCAGTTTAGGATCTTTTCCTGTGAAATTTTAATGGGGTTAGGTTGTGGCCTTCTCCCCCTGTGTCTAGTCAGGAGCTAGAGCTGCATACTGATGCGGCAGGGGGTGTGGGCTTCGGGGCATACTTCGCGGGTGACTGGTGCGCTGCACGGTGGCCAGAAGAATGGGTGCAGGCCCGCTGGACTGCTAACCTGTTGCTGTTAGAAATCTTCCCGATCATAGTTGCTCTTGAATTATGGGCCCCCAGATTGGTAGGGAAACAGGTAGTCTTCTGGTGCGACAATTTGGGTGTCGTGCAAGTTATCAACTGGTATCTTTAACTGAACTATTCTCTGGAGTGTTAACTGTTAATCTTTGGGTACGCCCATCTGGTGTCATAGGGGAGGGGTTTAGGACTATAAGTTGGATGGGCGGAGTTTGCTTAGTCCTTGGCAGTTTTGGAAGTTGCCCACCCACCCTCCCTGTTAAGTTTGATGAGGAAAGGATGCGACTGGAAGCTCTGTTGATGGATATCAGCGTTGGTGACAGCATGTTTCTCAGTGAAGACGGAGGGAGTTATCGCCGGAAAAGCAGTACAGTCGACGGCCAGTGGTTTGGGCGCACATAACGGTATTGGGCATGGTGAACCCGCCTCCCTTCGAGTGAATCGGCTATTAGTCTCGGTTTTCAGGCACTGCCCTTGTGGGCTGTCCTGTGGTTGCTTCCAGTATAGCCCAGAGGAGGGGCGGGTTCGGTAGATTCAGGACGTGGTGCCCCGTCCTGGTAGATATGTGCGCCCGGGGTTTGATTGGTTGGTCCCCCACTTGAACCCAAGGGTTTGGTTGTTCCCCAGTGTGCAGTCCTAAGGATATGCTAGGACAGTTGGGTATTGCCTGGCACACGTCGGTCTGATTTCTTATTTCACCTCCACCATGTTTATGAATAAATCATTTATTTGTGCCCTATTTCAAGTCTCGTGTCATTACTTCAAGGTTATAATGATAAGATGAAGGAGGTAAAGAGGTTAAGGTATCAGACATAAGACTTTTATAACATTTCATGAGTGGCAGAATATATGTAAATATTGGGCACTACACCCCCACAACATGATCTGAATACTATACATATTTGTTTTACAGATTCATCATTTTTACCAATAAAACCCACCTAATGGCTTTCCTGGCGGTTTCAGTTTAAAAAACAACATCTGATCCCTCGATGAAGCTTAAAAGAAGCTGAAGATCAGCTCACAACATCACTTTATTGCTTTCCATAGGCCCTCAATGTCAGCATGCTGTATTATAGGTTGTAGGAGACATTGTGGTAAAGTAACTGAGCTGATCTACTGCTCACACTATGGGGCATATTCAATCAGGTTTCCGGTCCGCAGTAACGTGCGTTACTGTGAAATGTGCGCAGTATTGACGGTAATGCGGTACCGCAATAAAGCGGATTTTCCTTCTGAACCCTATGGGATGCACACGAAAATCCACGTTATTGTGGCACCGTGGATTGCCTTCGCGGCCCATTCCGGTGCGTTACCGCGGGCCAGAAACGTAATTGAATATGCCCCAGAAAGTCCTATTTAATTGTTTTCATGCAATTCTTTTTGTATCCTGAAATTAATTATTATCTCCGGGCTTACCACAATTAGGCGCAAGTCATTTTTTGCATAAGTTACGTACTGCACATGTTTAGGTCTTTATACAGATTTGGCTCGTATCTTACACTTATGGGGATCATTCTTCAGCAAAGGGGCGGAAAAACTGATGTTTGCTGCTATACAGTTTATAATCAATGCGGCCAGTTTGCAAAAACACACAGCATTTATAGCATCCCTCCATTCCATTGTTCACCTTTTTGCGCTATTGCAATCCAGAAAAATTACTTTTTACGCTTATACTTTTCATACTTGTCTATGCTTCTGGAATATCCAAGGGGCTCCTGAGTATCGGGTAGTCCTCCCGGACTCCTGAAACAGTAGGCACCATTCCGGTGGAGACAGGGATTAATGACGAGATTTGTGTCATCAGGTTCCGCCCCAGCTATGCGATGTCATGAATCCCGACATAGGGAGCAGGGTCACAATGATGCAGTGGAGTCACCAATAGCAAGTTTGTGTTATTTCCCCCTATAGGGCAGGCACAAAATGTCCTATTCAATTATTTTCATGCAATACTTTTTGCATTGTGAAATGAATTATTTAGGGACAATGGGATTTAAGAACTAATGTGCTTTAATGTCATAATAATCCATAAAGAGTGTATATTTTATTTAAAAACAAATACACATTAAAAAACAAAAGCTAATGCAATAGTTCACTATGAATTTCTGTCACTATTACTAATATTTGCCAACTCTCCCGGAATGTCCAGAAGACTCCCAAAATCCGGGTAGGTCTCCTGGATTCCTGGGAGCACAGGAAATTCTCCCGCATCCTGTCCACTTCCTAGTGAAGTGGGCAGATGTGAGCCTGAATGATGCGATTTCTGGCGAATGGCGTCATTTTGGCCCTGCCCCCACAACAAAATGTCAAATTCATCCCGTGGGGGTTTGGAGCAAAGTTATGTAATTGACCGTGCCTTGACCCCTTCTGCCCTCCCACCATGCCCCCATCTGGCATGTCCCGTAGCTTCACATATCAAAATTGGCAAGTATTCTATTAATGTCATCAGGATAAAGTATGGCCAGTGGAGACTTCCTCAAGTTTTTGAATGGCATAACATATTTATCTAGTTCTCAGACATTAAAACTGTCGATAAATTAATGTAATCTGGAATGGGTGTTATTTACTCCAATTGGGTTTTATTTAAAGTGGTGAACAAGGGGCTTCTATGATAATCCAATCAAACGTTATTCATATTTTTATCCTGTTGTGGAACTACATGTTCCAGCATGCACTGGCACCCACTGACTGGAAAGGCATGTTGGTGGCTGCCAGTGTGTGCTAAAACATGTCATTCCAGAATTGCCGGCAGCAGTTCCTCAATAGTTTCTGCAAGCACTGCTGGTGAAGCAACTTTGGTCAAAGATGGACCAAAAATTTTAGTTTTGTGTCCAAATTTCCCGCATGTCAACCATGCACTTTTTGTGCTAGGTCCGGTGAGCAGGCCAATCCCGTGAATTGGGTGTAATATCAGACTCGATAAATGGAACTTTGTAGCAAAAACCTATGATGTGCCGGATTGTAGTACTTATAAATAACTTATTTATTCCCATAGATCAGCAGTTCCCAAAGTGTGCGGAGCCGCGGCGCTGTCACAGGGGTGCCGCCGAGGCCAGGAAATTTTTTTAAAAATACCATTCCGGTGGCGCCCGGCACCCAACATCCTCCTCCCTCCTCACTTCTAACTGAATGTCGGGCGTGACGTCCGCACGCCCGACATATTCAGTGAGAAGCGACAGGAGAGAGGAGGATGCTGGGTCCCAGGCGCCGGGGAGGGAAATGGTGATGGGAAACAGCAATGGAGGAGCAAAATAATGAAGGAGGCGGCAGAGTGTGGATGAAGAAAGGCAGAGTGAGGATGAAGAGGGGCAGAGTGAGGAGGAAGAGGGGCAGAGTGAGGATGAAGAGGGGCAGAGTGAGGAGGAAGAGGGGCAGAGTGAGGATGAAGAGGGGTAGAGTGAGGATGAAGAGGGTTAGATTGTGTGGATGAAGAGGGGCAGAGTGTGTGGATGAAGAGGGGCAGAGCAAGGACAAAGAGAGGCAGAGTGAGGATGAAGAGGGTTAGAGTGTGTGGATGAAGAGGGTTAGAGTGTGTGGATGAAGAGGGTTAGAGTGTGTGGATGAAGAGGGGCAGAGTGTGTGGATGAAGAGGGGCAGAGTGTGTGGATGAAGAGGGGCAGAGTGTGTGGGTGAAGAGGGGCAGACAGTGTGTGGGTGAAGAGGGGCAGACAGTGTGTGGATGAAGAGGGGCAGAGTGTGTGGATGAAGAGGGGCAGAGTGAGGATGAAGAGGGTTAGAGTGTGGATGAAGAGGGTTAGAGTGTGTGGATGAAGAGGGTTAGAGTGTGTGGATGAAGAGGGTTAGAGTGTGTGGATGAAGAGGGTTAGAGTGTGTGGATGAAGAGGGGCAGAGTGTGTGGATGAAGAGGGGCAGAGTGTGTGGATGAAGAGGGGCAGAGTGTGTGGGTGAAGAGGGGCAGACAGTGTGTGGATGAAGAGGGGCAGAGTGTGTGGATGAAGAGGGGCAGAGTGTGTGGATGAAGAGGGGCAGAGTGAGGATGAAGAGAGGCAGAGTCTGTGGCGGAAGGAGGGCACAGAGTGTGTGGATGAAGGAGGGCACAGTATGAGGATTTTTGTACATGTTGTTGTTTTATTTTGTTTGATCTTATTCCTCTTAATATTAGCTGTAAATTATTCTTTGACAGAAATATAATTGAAAAAATATATAAAAATATTCTTTTCCCTTGGATTTATGTGTGTCATTTTTGCAAACAACTTAATAAGTATTTCTGTCCTGTCCTAAATACTTATTACGTTATTTTGGCCTAGCTACTTATAAAACAGGACTGTTCTGTAATTATTTTGGAGGGGTGCCTTGAAAAAATTATGGAGACTCTAAGGGTGCCGCGAACTGAAAAAGTTTGGGAAGCACTGCCATAGATTATAAGCTTGAAAGCAGGGCCTTCTTACCTCTTCGTCTGCATTACCCAGTATTGTTTATTACTGTCTTTCTCCCCAATTGTAAAGCGCTACAGAATTTGCTGGCGCTATAGAAATAAATGATGATGATGATGATGAAGTAATAAGGGCATGTTATAAAAATATTGTCCTCTTAAATCACAACATCAAGGCTCTGCAATGGGGTTTCAATGGAACACTGAGCATGTCATTACCAGTCGCAATTCTCCCCACATTTCACAGACATCTTATCAAAGGGAACAACTACTATTGTTTCTAACAGTCTGTATAGTAAGACTATACAGAGAACTAGGGAACAATATGTTTAATGGGAAATCAAAATTGTATGCAAATTGTTTAATATGAAGCAAGCACTACTTATAGTTGTTTTAAGTAAAATACTATATATGTTTCTTCTGATTGATCTCTTTAAAAACATGTTATCAAGGGATGGAAGAACTGATTCATTTAAGTGCCAATTATACCTTTATCAAACTGGCTGCAAAGCATTCAGGGAGTGGGACACATAGGCTGGATCTGACCAAGAGCGGACATTGATGTCCTAGTTGAAAGGATACCAGCAGATTACATGCCTTCTCCTTTGTTCTGCTGCACTGGACATGTACAACGTGGGCAGTATTTATGGCAATTGTAATGTGGGAGGTATCTATACTACAAAGTCTGTTTCCTGCAGGATATATCTTTTCTTTGTTAATTGACATGTTACAAAAAGTCATTCTGTGCTTGTAGAAAAGGAACCATTTCAATTTGCGGAGTTCGTGTTTAAACGGTAAAGGAGGATTATAAGGTAGAGATAATAAATTGGCAAATGTTGGAAACTTTTAATCAAAAGTCTCATTACTGTCATGTTTCCAACATGCATACTGGATTAAATCGACTACTAGAATTAATTAAGAATTACTTAGCATGAAATATTATTGGACTTTTCCTGTTTATAAATCTGATATAACATATATTTTGATTATACTAATTGCTAAATCGTGGCACTCATTATTTTCATCATGTATTTTGTTCTACTTGCCATACAGTGTAGTACACTTTTCTAGTGTGTAGGTGGCACTGTCAGTTGTGATTATTAGCTGTTTCCTTTTCATACAAGAAGGTTCTACACACAATACATGTTATTTAATTCTGCCCTAAGAATAGAGACTATATAAGATATCGCTTAGTGACCCCGATACATTGTAAAATATGAGGTTAACTTGCAATAAAAAAACATTCAGTCCTTTAGGACATTTTGCATGGATTTTTGGGGGATTTCTTACCACTAATTGATACAAAATAATCTATAATGTCAAATGATTCTCAGTAGCAGCACCTTTAGCTGCACTTATAGCTGTGAGTCTTTTTGGGTAAGTTTACCAGCTTTTCACATCTGGACACAGTGATGTCGCTCATTCTTCTTTGCAGTACTCATTGAGTTCCATCAGGTTTGATGGGGACTGTTGGTTAGCAGCAATTTTCAAATGATTCCACAGATTCTTAATTGATTTGTTGATTGGCCCGCTGATGTACGCTGATGTTTTCATATTTAAGACACTCCAATGTGGCTTTTGCCGTATGCTTTAGGTCATTGTCCTGCCCCATGTCTCTTGCAGACTGCAAAAGGGTTTTATTCCAAGATTTTCTTATATCTTGCTCCGTTTATTTTAACGAATTTGACCTTGAAGCAGAGGAGCACACATAGCATTACGGTCCCACCACCATACTGCACAATAGTGATAATGGGGTGATGAGCTGTGCAAGGCTTGCCTAAATCATAGCACCTAGCGCAGAGGCCAAAACGTTTAGTCTTGGTCTCATCATACCAGAGAATATTCCTCCATTTGCTATGTAGGGGGAATTTTGTCACCCTTCCATAAAGGGCAGATTTGTAAGTGTCCAGGATATTATTGTCACATGGACAGCCTCTCTCATCTGTGTCATGGAATACTCTCAGAGCTGCTATAGGGCGCTTAGTAGCCTCTTCTCTCACAGATGTTCAATTTTGGAGTGCGAACTGTTCTATAGACAAATTACAGTTCTGCCATATTCCTTTATCCATATCTTTATAATGTACTGCTCTGCTCAAAATCTTTGAATCTTGCTTTTTCTAGGGATGTGCACCGGCCACTTTTCGTGTTTTGTGTTTTGGGTTCTGATTACCTTCAGGTTTTGGGTTCTAATGTGTTTTGCCAAAACACCCCCCTCAAGGTTTTGGGTTTTGGGTTCTGTTTTTTTTTTCAAAAAGCATAAAAACGGCTAAAATCCATCCAGATTTTTTTTTTTTTTCACTCCTACGCTATTATTAACCTCAATAACATTCATTTCCACTCATTTCCAGTCTATTCTGAACACCTCACACCTCACAATATTGTTTTTAGGCCAAAAGGTTGCACCGAGGTAGCTGGATGACTAAGCTAAGCGACACAAGTGGGCGGCACAAACACGTGGCCCATCTAGGAGTGGCACTGCAGTGGCAGACAGGATGGCAGTTTGAAAAGCTAGGCCCCAAAGAGCACATAATGCCCAAAAAAGAGGTGCAAGATGGAATTGTCCTTGGGCCCTCCCACCCACCCTTATGTTGGTGAAATAGGACATGCGCACTTTAACAAACCAATCATTTCAGCGGCAGGGCCTACAAAACTGTGGCTGAAATGATTGGTTTGTTTGGACCCCCACAAAATGAGCTGGCAAAGAAAAAAAAGAGGTGCAAGATGGAATTGTCCTTGGGCCCTCCCACCCACCCTTATGTTGCGGAAAAAGGACATGCACACTTTAACAAACCAATCATTTCAGCGACAGGGCCTACCAAACTACTGTGGCTAAAATGATTGGTTTATTTGGGCCCCCACAAAAAAAAAAAATATTCATCTCTCCCTGTACAAAGTAAACTGGCTCTACTGAGGCAAGATGTCGTCCTCATCCTCATCCGCTGACTATTCGCCCCCTTCAGTGTGTACTTCCTCATCCTCACACATTATCAATTCATCCCCGTTGGACTCCACAATCACAGGTCCCTCTGTGGTCTCTGGAGGCCATTGCTGGTCTTCATTGAAGAATTGATAATTCATTTTGATGAACATCATCTTCTCCACATTTTGTGGAAGCAACCTCCTTCGCCGCTCACTAACCAGGTTCCCCGCTGCACTAAAAACTCTTTCGGAGTACACACTGGAGGGGGAAACAACTCAGGTAAAATAGAGCCAGTTGGTACAGGGGCTTCCAAACTGCCTTTTTTTCCTGCCAGTACAAGTAAGGACTTTCTGACATGTCTACTTGGATGGTGTCAGCAAAGTAATCATCCACCATTTTTTCAATGGTGACAGCATCCAATGCAGCGACAGTAGACATGTCAGCAATCGTTGGCAGGTCCTTCAGTCCGGACCATCCCCTGCGGGTCGTTTAAGAAATCTCAGCTGTTTCCTCGCAGCCACAGGTGTGGAAGAAAATGAAGGAGGAGCTGTTGCCATGTCACAGTCCTCTTCAGATGACAATCTCCTGATCAGCAGGTCTTTGCACCGCTGTAGACTTGTGTCCGCCGGAAACAGAGACACAACATACGCTTTAAGCCGAGGATCGAGCACGGTGGCCAGAATGTATTCCTCTGACTTTAAAAGACTGACCACCCTCGGATCCTGGCAAAGCGTACGAAGGGCTTCATCCACAAGAGCTACATGCTTTGTGGAATCGCAATGCTTTACAAGTTCCTCCCTCACTTTCTCCAGCTGCTTCTGCAACAGCCTGATCAGGGGAATCACCTGACTCAAGCTGGCAGTGTCGGAACTGACTTCTCGTGTGGCAAGTTCAAACGGCTGGAGAACCTTACACAACGCGGAAATCAGTCTCCACTGCGCTTGACTCAGGCGCATCCCCACTCCTTTGCCTATGTCGTAGGTGGCTGTGTAGGCTTGAATGGCCTTTTGCTGCTCCTCCATCCTCTACAGCATATAGAGGGTGGAGTTCCAGCGCGTCACAACCTCTTGTTTGAGGTGATGGCGGGGCAGATTCAGGCTTTTTTGATGGTGCTCCAGTCTTCGGTAGGCAGTGGCAGAATGCCGAAAGTGTCCCGCAATTTTGCAGTCCACCGCAAGCATATCCTGCACACCCCTGTCACTTTTCAGATAATGCTGCACCACCAAATTTATTGTGTGGGCAAAACATGGCACGTGCTGGAAATTGGCCATATGTAATGCCTGCACAATGTTACTGGCGTTGTCCGACACCACAAATCCCCAGGAGAGTGTAAGTGGAGTAAGCCACTGCGAGATAATTTCCCTCAGTTTCTCTAAGAGGTTGTCAGCGTTGTGCCTCTTACTGAAACTGGTGATACACAACGTTGCCTGCCTTGGAACGAGCAGGCGTTTCAGAGATGCTGCTACTGATGCTGCTGCTGCTGTTGCTGCGGAAGGCGATGCATCTACCCAGTGGGCTGTCACAGTCATATAGTCCTTAGTTTGCCCTGAACCACATGTCCACATGTCCGTGGTTAAGTGGACAGTGGGTACAACCGCATTTTTAAGAGCACTGAGGACACTTTTTCGTACTTCTCTGTACATCCCGGGTATCGCTGGCCTAGTGAAGTGGAATCTAGACGGGATTTGGTACCGGGGACACAATACCTCCATCAACCGTCTAAATCCCACTCCACTGATGGCGGACACCGGACGCACGTCTAACACCAACATAGCTGTCAAAGCCGCAGTTATCCGCTTTGCCATAGGATGACTGCTGTCGTACTTCGTGCTCATGGCAAACGACTGTTGTACGGTCAATTGCTTAGTGAAAGACGTAGCGGTCTTACGACTTCCCCTCTGGGAAGATGACCGACTCCCAGCAGCAACAGCAGCAGCTGCAGTAGTAGGCGTACCGCTGCAGGATCCTCCGGAAGAATCCCGGATTAAAGAGGACTCAGTCATGCCGGTGACATGGCCTGCAGGACTATCTCTCATCCAGATCAAGGAGGAAATTAACGAGGAGGGTGTTGCTGGTGTGGATACAACGACACCAAGGGATTTAGGTGTCCCTGGACTGCTGACGGTCCTAGCCACAGTTCCTGAACTAAACACAGATTTATGAAGGTTCTTCAGGTGACGTATAAGGGAGGATGTCCCTAGGTGGCCAAGATCCTTACTCCTGCTTATTGCAGCTTTTACATAAGGTATATATGGCAATACATTTGTTGTCCGGATTGGGATAGAAATAATTCCAGACCGAAGAGGTGGATTTATTGATCTTCTGGCCAGGCATGACGATGGGCTTTTTCATCCCATGGACAACAACTGTTTCCCCCCCCGGTGCCTCATTTAAGAAAACCACATCAGCATCCTCCTCGTCAAGTCCCTCCTCAGCGCCAGCTACATCAATATCCTCCTCCTGGTGTACAACATTGATACCTTCATTATTCAAATCTGTAACTGCACTGTGGGTGATCCTTTCAGCATATGCAGAGGGCGTGCTGCAAATGGTGGAAGGAGCCACCTCTTCCCGTACAGTGATGGGGAGGTCAGGCTTCGCAACCACCAACACCCTTGGACTCGCCTTGGGGATTTGTGATGCCATGTCTTTAGAAGGCAGAGTTGTTTGCTGTGTTGTTGATGACAGCTTAACTCTCTTAAATTTTTTAGAGGGGAGGGGAGGAGGAGGGCTTTGATCGTTGTGTGAAGCTGAACCACTAGTCATGAACACGGGCCAGGGCCTAAGCACTGCCACTCCGTGTCGTAAATGGCATATTGGCAAGTTTACGTTTCTCCTCAGATTATTTTAATTTCTTTTTTTTCATCATTTTAGTGAACTTTGGCTTTTTGGATTTTACATGCCCTCTACTATGACATTGGGCATCAGCCTTGGCAGACGACGTTGATGGCATTTCATTGTCTATGTCATGACTAGTGGCAGCAGCTTCAGCATTAGGAGGAAGTGGTTCTTGATCTTTCCCTACTTTATCCTCCAAATTTTTGTACTCCATTATATGCAGCACAAGAGAGCGTACCCCTAAACCACACCCACCCGGCAAAGGCTTTAAAAATTATATGCGGCACAGGACAGTACCACTGGACTGGAGTTATATAGCAGTACCACTGGACTTATACTGCAGGATCAGTGAACTTTGTTATATAGCAGTACCACTGGACTTATACTGCAGGATCAGTGAACTTTGTTATATAGCAGTACCAATGGACTTATACTGCAGGATCAGTGAACTTTGTTATATAGCAGTACCAATGGACTTATACTGCAGGATCAGTGAACTTTGTTATATAGCAGTACCACTGGACTTATACTACAGGATCAGTGAACTTTGTTACATAGCAGTACCAATGGATTTATTGGAGGAAACTGAGTAACAAGAATCGCTGGGGTTATGTGAAATACCCTACCTAGTAAAAACTGGGGAGCGATTCTTGTTTGAAATAAGAGGCAATGAGGATAGGTGAAACAAAACGCTAACGCTTCTTGGCTTTTTCTAGGCAAAAGTCTGAAAGCTGTTTTCAATCCAAGCTCCAATGCCCGAGTGAAGATGGCGGCCGGCAGCGGGGACTAATATTAATCTGGATCTCGTGAGATCCGACGCTGGGATTATGACGTTAAGCCTCGTTTTCAGTTTTGCGATCGGCGGGAATACCCGAACAGTGCTCGGATTAGGCTCGGATCGGCACTGTTCAGGGGTGTTCGGATTGAGAGAATCTGAGCCTGCCCATCCCTAGCTTTTTCAATAATCTTTTACTCACATATGCCTTCAATGCTCTTTGATCTTCATGAAGAAGCTTCGCTTCAGAAGTAACTGTTGGTCCTCTCACACGCAGATTGACAACTTTAGTTTAGAGTTTTTTGTTTTTCTGTAATATCAGAGTATTTTCTGTTGATCAGTGGTAATTATTCCTGAATAAATGTATTTGGATTTTATGATGGTAAGAAAGTAAAAATGTAAAAATACCTGTACTACAGTATCATCATCATCATTTATTTATATAGCGCCACTAATTCTGCAGCGCTGTACAGAGAACTCACTCACATCAGTCCCTGCCCCAATGGAGCTTACAGTCTAAATTCCTTAACACACACACAGACAGACAGAGACACAGACTAGGGTCAATTTTGTTTGATAACAGCCAATTAACCTACCAGTATGGTTTTTTTTTTTGGAGTGTGGGGGGAACCGGAGTACCCAGAGGAAACCCACACAAGCACGGGGAGAATATTCAAACTCCACACAGATGAGGCCATGTTCGGGAATCAAACTCATGACCCCAGTGCTGAGAGGCAGAAGTGCTAACCACTAAGCCACTGTGCTGCCCACAATATAATTATTATTTATTATTATTATTATTTATTAGTATTATTATTCCAAATTAGGGTGACATTTTTGTTGCTGAAATCATAAAAAGCAGAAGCTGCTAGTGGGATCAAAATCAAATAAAATGAGTATTTTTTTTTTAAGGTTGTTATTCCAAGGATTAAAGGGCCAGCAACTTACTGATACAAAATTTTCAATATATTTGTTCATATATATTTTTTTGCGTAGTACTTTCCTAAACTGATATTGTAGTTTGAGGTCCTTCGTTTAAAGGGCATTTCCACTTTAAATAACAGTTGTGGTCCATTCCCTAGAACACTAACACTCAGCACATGTAGCCAGAACCTCTAGCAATCAATTTTAGTGCTGCTCTGCAGTATTATTGGGAAGGGGTTTAGTACAGAAGTTATTTGATGTGGGAAAACCCCTTTAAACTTAGCAGCACATGTAGATGAGCAAGTTATAGTCACTTTTAATGCCATGAAATAGATATTGTTTGTGTAACCCAATTGTGTTTGTAAACCAATTTCAGCAAGGAACATCCCCCCCCCCCATATCTTGATGCATAGACTCATGCACTCTTATAAAATAATAGGGGCACTTTAGCACAAAATAGATCCCTAATGTGTCAAAATGTAATGTGCGGAGAGATGCATTGTTTTAAGGATTAGAATTGCTGGCGTATTGTTCTGTAAATGCAATTCTCAGCTTTGAACACTAGATGGTGCGCTAGGGCTAGCAAATGCACCTCTGCGAATATTACAAACTTAATTTTAATTTAAGTCTTTACTTCTGATTGGTATCTGTTTAAAGGTAATTTGCTGGCAAAATATAAGCTTCTATTGTGCAAAAACATAAATCATATAATAAAATTATTTGTCAGCTGCTTGTTTTTTCATGGATTCTGTCGTTTTACATCTCTACAATTACAGCGCTGTGTAAATCTCTTGCCCTGACTTGTGGGATAACAGTACCACAATTTTGTTACAATACTTGTTGGTTGCTGTAGTGCAGAAGATGGAAAAGTATCTCTGTCTATTGGAACTCTATTTAAGGTGCCCAATGAGAATGGGCAAATTGCAGAGATTCTGTTCCGGTTCACTGCTGAACAACTGGTTGTCAGGACATTGCCTGCACTTCTAGGTCAAACGATGACCTTGCACAATTTCTGCCATACTTAATTAAATACAATCCAGTACAATTTTGGACATGTATAACAATTGTTTTGGAGACCACACAGTCACATGTTACAGCTGTGGTCAACTTAACAACTAGAGACGCTCGGGCTCAGTTTTCTGAAAACGGAGCCCACCTGAACTTAGCCAAAACCAAAACACGAAGTTAATCCAGATCAAAAATCAAAACCAAAACACGGGGGTCAGTGAACATCTCTATTAACAACCACAATTGCACTGTGTGTCAACAGCTTTGCAGATGCCTAAATAGGTGATTGTTTTCAGAAATTAACATTTAGCTGGCATGCATCTCACTGAGGGTCATTCACAAACTGCATAAGATGAGGATTTACAGGTCATTACTATTATTCCAAATTCAACCATGCCAGCCTTGTAGATAAAGAGGAATGCCCTGATTAGTTTTATTGAAATACAGTACAAACATTTTTACAACCATTTGCAGGACATAAATAAAAACTACTCCATATTCCTGCCTAATATCACTTTTGGACCAACCATTTAATTGCACGTTTTCTATTGTTTTTTCTCCTAAAATGCTGTTTGTTGGAACCTCATTTATGAAAATGTCAGGGCTGTCCATAATCTATGTGTATATCATACCTCCCAACCAGCCTCGGACTGGCCTGCCGGCCAGCCGGGCTATACACCGGTAGGCCAGGGCGCGATTAAGCCCCGCCCCCTCCGCTGTTGGGGCGGAGCTTACCGGAGGTCAGCTATCGTCGTGGGGGGCATAGGGGGCATGTGCTTTGGGCCCCCCTCTCTCCGAGGCTCCCCCCGCTGCCCGCATCAGATGATCTCCTCAGTAGTACAGCAGCTGCGGTGCTGCTGTACTACTGTCAAAAATGTCTGAATTGGAGCTTCTGCGCATGTGCAGCAGAAGCAGATTCAGGAAGCAACAACAAGTGAGCAGGTGAGTGTCAGTTTCACTGGACACATATTTATACAGTTAAAAACAAATCAATCACATATAAATAAATATCAAGAAGGCCCTTCACAGCATAGCATGTTTATTGCTTGATTAAATATGTTACCTATAGCAGTGAGAATATATATATTTTCTTGCTGCTATAGGTGGCTACATTTGACATATTTAATCAAGCAGTCAAGTAATAATCATGCTATGAAGGGTCTTCTTAAATATGTATATACATGTTTATTTTTGTTATCAGCTATATCTCAATAAATATACACTGAACATTGATATTAATGTTTCATTAGTAAAGTAATGACATAAGCCAGCCACTTATATTAAAGCTTGAATGAGAATTTAGTGTATGTATATATATATATATATATATATATATATATATATATATACATATATATATATATATATATATATATATATATATAGTGTGTGTGTAATCTAATTAAAAGATTTAATATAAGTGGCAGGCTTCAACAATTGCTTTACTATTGATTAATAAAATAGAGGATCCTCTAACATAGTCGCTGCATTATATAAGGGTATACAAACATAGCTACACACATACAGACATATATAGTCAAAATTGGTGTTATGTTATCAATGTTTATTTTTTTTATGTTAGTTTTAATGTGCGGTATCATTGCTAGTTTTAGTGTGCAGTATCATTGCTAGTTTTAGTGTGCGGTATCAGTTGTATTTTTAATGTGCGGTATCATTGCTGGTTTTAATGTGTGGTGTCAATGCCCATTTTAATGTGGGGTTTTGATGATTGTTTTAATGTAAAGTATTTTAGTTTGTGGAAGTAATGACTTTTCTTGTGCAGACAAGCTAGGTGAGCCCTCTGGGAGAGCTGTAAATGTCGTACTAGCGGGCTACAGGTGTCGTAATGCAGGATGTGTCAATGTTTACAGCATTATACCCAATGAAGACGCTCTTAATTTTAGATTATCAGGGGCCCCCTCCCAAAGCCTTAATCCAGCTCTGGGCGGCGGGGCCATTTCCGTCACAAACTCACTACCGCGCAGGTGTAGAGAGCCATGTCTGAGCTCTCTGCATCTGTGCAGTAGTGTGTTTTTCACTTCCGCAGGGGAGGAGTGTGCCATCTTCCTGGTATCACGGCCGCCCAGAGGAGCAGGATGCTGGAGTTTTCCACACAGGTAGGTGAGTGCCATCCCAAGCCAGCCAGCCTGTCATTTTTTTTTTCACCAGAAAGGAGCAGAGAAGCCCTGAGGGAAATGGGGGAATGGAATCAATACACATACTGCAGACCCCATCTAAATGGCACCTTATTATGAATATATATATATATTTACCAGGTGTCCTTGTTCTTTACGTTGTGAGTTGCCCTCCATGGGCTGACCACACCCCCTTGACTGGCCACACCCACTCTTACAGTTGACCACACCCCAATGTAGTGGGCCCTTATCACTACATTCCCCGGTGGGCCCTTCATGCCCCAGTCCGACACTGCTCCCAACCATCCCGATTTGAGGGCTCTGGCCTGTCAAACTGATCAGGACAGCTTTGTGCCACAAGTGGAAAAGTTTGTAAGTATTGTCTGTTCTCTGCATGGCAGAGCCGCCGTGAATGGTTAGTGTGCGCGGCAATTAAGGTGTTTGGAGGTGAGGGAGGAGAGAAATGGGGCAGCCTAGCACTTCAAAAGGACTAGGCTTGTCTCCAAGTGTGACTACATCCCCATCGTGACATGGACATGCCCGCTGTCCCGAAACCACCAAGATGGGAGGTATGGTATATTTACATTTTTAATAACATTTTATTGCTTTATGTGTACCTAGTGATGCACTGTAAAGTGTACCTGGATGAAGGGTATGTGAACATAGAATCTCCAGCACACCTGCAGAAAGACATCAAATCAAGCAAAACAGGCTTATGGCATCACAAAAAAAGAAAAAACACCATTGCCTATCCACAAGTAGGTGTGTACCTGGGGACAGGGACAGCAAGAGGAATATACAAACCCAATGTAGCCGCTTCCTATGGCCTCCACATCCACGTGCAGTCTTGGCATAAGCCATTGCTATTGCACACAGCAGGGGAATGTGAACCAATAGGAAGCCATTGAGCTGCGCACTTATTTTCCCCACTCACAATACATGGTGGGTGGGCTGATAACGCCATAGGCACCACTGCCTGGGGATGATGGACAAGGAGAGACTGCTGCTTTCCTGTATAGCACACATCAAACTTGGTTTACTCTTATGAGCAAAGAAAAATGAACTGTAGGAATGAGAGTAGTCAACTTCTGTGAGTTCATTTTAAGAGGTGATAATGTCGTTATATATTGTACTGTTACTGGACAGATGAAACCAGACAATGATCAGTGTAAGAAAGTTGATGCTAGTGTATGCAATAGGGCTTAAGACATAGGGGGAGTAGCAAATAGCAACGAGATTCCATAGGATCCATGCCCAATGTGTTTCTCTGCACAGTTACCACAATTATGGTAAAGAAGACATCACTCATGCAGGGCAAAAAATTATAAAAATAAATATCCCGTGGGTACACTTTGTACAAGGATCCTAATTGAATCTCCCCCATATAGTTGTGTGTCTGCAGACTTCATTTAGCTAAATCAGGCCTTGGTGCAAATTGCGCATGTTTGTAAATGACCCTTTTTGGTCTGACAATGTCTGCTGACTGAATTGATAATGAAATTTAAAAACTCTCTTTACATGATCCATACCAATGGTTGGCAGGTATACAGTGGTACCCCATACCGCCACTTCTCCTACTGCTTTCATTGTGAAACTATCAAATTCCATTCATTTACATTTTCTATACCACCACTTCTAAATTTTAATTTCAACCACTGATCCATTCAGTATTTTTTTGTGTATGAGCCATATTTTACTTCAAAAATCGCTATATGTTTCTATGAACACTAAACTACATTTTGCTGATCTGAAAGAAGGAACCATAGGTTTATGAGCTTGCAAGTAAGACACTGGTTAATTAATGTCAGTAAATTTGACAGCACTTTTTAACTCTCCCATTTTGCCAAACCAGAGATTACCCAAATCTGATAGTATAGCCGGTGCCTGACCACATCACCCTGTGTATATGTCTTCCTCCACTTTTCTCCCATTCCCAATCAGCTGATGACCTCACATACATGTAGACAGAGGCCATCGGCTGACCAATGTTCAACCTTCATAGATTTCCGATGAATCTCAGACCTGTCCAGATGGAGCCACAGAACACAATGGCCGGCCAGTGTGGTAAAAGCAATTTACTAAGTTGACTGCCCAAGTCAATTGTGTGGCCATCTTGCAGGAGTGATCACAAATACATGAATTAACAGAAGGCAGACATTGTTCTCTGTTATGATAACAAAGCTATGTCTGACTAGAAACAGAGCAGATTGTGGCAGCATTTTAGAACTCTTCCACTAGATATGGACCTGTTATGAAATTAATAGGTGACCTGTCCGTCTGAAGGGAAAACGTCAGCTACTTTGTATACTTCATGTACAGTTAGTAATCTCTAAGCTACTGTTAGAGTTACTACCAGTCCACTTCTTACCCAGACACTTAGATAATGGTATCTTCTGTTCATTTTGCATTTCACTGTTTAGATGTCTTTCTAGTTGAAAAACAGACATAGAAAAAATACACAGAGCTGACGAAAGTGAAGTCTCCATGAATAACAGACATAGAAAAAATACACAGAGCTGACGAAAATGATGTCTCCACCAACACAGACAAATAATTAACCCTTTGCACTAATTGTTTGCAAAAGAAAAGTCTTACACATTTCAGACTGTAATTTAACTAAATTTGTATTGAAACTAGAGATGTTCACTGACCCCCGTGTTTTGGTTTTGGTTTTGGATCTGAATTAACTTCATGTTTTGGTTTTGGTAAAACTGTCCCCATGTGTTTTGGTTTTGGTTTTAGTTTTGGAAGCCTATTTTTCCTCTAAAATCCCTATTTTTTTTCTAAAATCACATAATTTGGCTCTTTTTTTGTTCCTACATTATTATTAACCACAATAACATTAATTTCCAGTCATTTCCAGTCAATTTTTGTCAAAGTACGGAGCCGGTTCACGAGCCTACTCGGATCACCTAAGTTCGGGTGGGCTCGGTTTTCAGAAAACCAAGCCTGAGCATCTCTAATTCAAACAGAGCTAATTATTTAAGAATTGTGCACTATATGTTAGCTTGTCAATTTTTTGGCAAAGGCATTGTTGATCTGGCTAGTGTCATATTCCCCAACTGTCCTTATTTAGGCAGGACGGGACTAGTGTCCCGTTTTCAAAACATTTGGTAGATGTGTCCCGCTAATGGATGTCTATTCATTGCTGAGCTTGATAGCAGCAGGTGTACGGCATTGATGGGGTGTTTGTAGGGGAGCAGCTGTCGGTGGCCCATTGCTTCTAAAGCACTGACCATGCCCCTGAGATTTAGGCCACTTCCCAATGTGACGTAGCCACGCTACCATGTAGCATGACCATGTCCCCTTGTGCTCATGCTCCAACTCAAGTGCGGGCTGACAGATGTCAGCCCGGGGGGCGCACGCTGCACAGGCGGCCGCATCACATGACAAGGGATGTGGCGGTTTTTACCAGCGATATTGCTTCCGGGGGGGCGGCCGGCCGGCCAGCCCTAACAGCTGTAATTCTGAGCGGCCCGGACGGGCGATGCCCCCCGGCCCAGCCCGCCCCTGCTGCCACTTTGGTGCACCCACACTATAACAATTCCAAAAATAGAAAAGCTGTGAGTTATGCTAGTGGTCATCATTCTAAATCATTGTGTGATGTTACTGCAATCAGTGGGCCCCACCCCCTCCATGACTCGTGACAGGGATGGGCAGCCTACGGCCTCTCGTAGGACCTCATTCATTAAGGAACGTAAATGCCGAAATGTGCCCTAGTTTGCATAAAATTGCTGTGCGCATGTCCAGAACCGGACCATATCCCAGTGAACGCAGAAACATTCAATTCATCTTCGAGCGCAAAGGATCTTGACGTATGCACATAGTCAATATACAGTAAGGTTGTGCCCAGCTTGAGTGCACGCAGCAGCGTCCAATTAAAGGTGTGAACATCTCAAAAAGTATTTGTTTTTGCCATATCACTTGCACCAGCTATAGATAAAGTGTAAGTGCCGAGTGATAGTGATGACGTTTGTGTAGGCATGCTAGAGAATGTGTCTGCAATCAAGAACAACTATATATATATATATATATATATATATTTTATGTTTTGTCATTAATTTTTTATTATTAATATGTCTGTTCTTTTGGGACTTTATATTCCACATATATGTTGGATGTATCCTACAGTGTATTGTTTGTTAGAAAAGAATGGACCTAGATCCGTATTAATCAACAGACGTTTCTTTAGCTTCTTATATACGCTCCTTGTTGAATACGGACATGCGCACATTTTGAAAAAAATGCACAATGGGCCTGATTCATTAAGGAAAGTAAGGTAAAAAAAAGTAATACATTTTCTCCTGGACGAACAATTGGTTACAATTCAAGGGGTGCAAATTTGTTTATTTTGCATATAAGTTAAATACTTGATAGCTTTATTTTTACACTGAAATTTAAAGTTGATCTAGGACATGTCCTACCCCAACTATAAATCTGTCCCCACATTTTAAATTTACTCCCCCTCCAATGCAACATGGTTTTTCTAAGGTGCAAAGTTACTCCTTTTTTTGCTTATCTTTCCTTAATGAATCAGGCCTAATATGTTTGTTTTGCGTGCCTTAATGAATCAGCCCCATAATGTACGTGTGCCTGCCAGCCAAGAGGCAGCCAGAGGATGGTGTCCGGCCGCTCCGATTGTGTTTAAAATTGGAGCGGCCGCGCAGGATTCTCTTTCTGCCTCTCTGTCACCAGAGTCACTTGCACAATGTGCTGTCACAGACAGCCTATACCTGTTAGGAATCACCCCCCTCTAGACCCGCCACTGTCACTAGGTGAACCTAGACGATCGTCTGGGCACCAAGGTTAAGGGGGCACCTAAAACACAGAATGAGTGATGTAATGTTTCTATTTTCCCCACAGTGCCCCTACATGAATGGCAGCAGTTGGCATCTTCCTACTTGTCAGTGGTGGGCTATAGTGACACGGCACTTAGTAATAAGTGGGAGGCAGGGCAGTGCCTGAGCAGGGGGCATCCGGAAAGGGAAGGTTTGGCCAATGACAAGGCGTGTTGGGAGAAAGGCGGTCGTGCAGGGGGATTATGCCCACCATGCAAAAAGTAGATACCTAATGCAAAAAAATTATATTTACAAGGAGAGTGTGATATATTTAACCTTTAGTGCTATCTGTGAAGCCACTTATCCATGTCTTATCCATGCATACTTCACACTGCCGTGTGGGAAAGATTGATTATGTGCAAAAAGACAGCGCTGCAAGCCTGAGCTTTTCCATTTACAGAATAAACACATCAGTCAACAGTGTGAGAACATACAGTAAACAAAGGGAAATAACTGTATTTTGAAACTTAATGAGATTGATGTATTTATTACTTTAATGGATGATATACTTGATTTATTCTTGTTTATTTGTACAGTGAAGGTACATATTACCAAACATAGGAATATGGATTTCTCTTTATATTTGCATTAAATTGCCCAGAAAGTGGACACACGCGCCCATGCAGACTTGTGTGATTCAGCCTCTTACGCCAGCTTATGCCTGGATAGGTAGGACGGGGGCTCTCTAACTGTAAAGGCATATTCACGCAATTGTGAACAGATGCAGACCAGGACAAAGACTCATCTGCTCCTGAGAATGACATATACTTTGTGGGTGGTCAGGTGCCAATAGCACTAGCAAACCACTAGTGATTGGCTGTTTACCAATGCTCTGCTTATGCTGATTGGTCATTTCTTAATCACTCAGGCATATACTATGCTTTTGTGTGATAGTTGCACAGGTTAAAATTTAAATACATATACTTATAAAGTGTCATTTCAGCCATAATATTAGTTTTGTGCATGCACCCCTTGCATCGGATATGAGAATTAGCATTATTTTTATGTCCTGTCTTAAGTTTTTAGACCTCAACTTCAAATCCTTTGTTCCTAAATTAAAGGTAAATGCATTGTGTGTTTTTTCTCTACGGTGTTCTAAAATAGATTTACTCTGTTCATAAGCATTGAGGAAATTAATCTCTGAACAAGGATTGGCATGGTATTTACAAGGGAAACCCCATATTAAAAGAATGTGTATGTCTGTCCCAGCCAGATGTAATATTTGCAATATTTGCTACACTGGGGCTGAGCGGAGTAATTCCCTGGAACTAAGCAATAAATGAAAAAAAAAAAACACACGCACATACTTTGGTTGTTTACGATTGACGTTTATACAGAAATATGGCACAGTCCTGTATCCCCGAAGGCAGCGGTAACTGGTAGACTTGGGTGTGTGCTGGCTTAAGACACTGAACATGTTAAAAACTGGCAGACTTAGAAGAACACAGGGAAGAATACATTTCTGGAAAAAGACAGACATTACAAGGGAAATCTGAAAAATAAATGTTTATATGAGTGTGGAAGGAAAGCACTGATTAAATAAGCATGATGTGATGTGCTGTAATGGGGCACTCCCTTTCCGAAGTGGGGCACTTCTGTCCCCAGAGATAAAATCTCACTCAAGTTCTCTAACAAGGAAAACAGGAATTTGACTGTTGATAACACAAGGGGAGCAAACTTTGTAACCTCATTCTTGGAATGAAGCTGCACACACATCAGAGTATAAGGAGAGTGAATGCTTGTATCATATGTCATTACTGACAGTAACACAAAAGCCTCATCAGATCGCCTCTCATCATTCCTTTCATCATGCCATTTCCTTCTCATAGACTTCTACACTTTTTCTTGTCCTTCAGTGTGATTCTAATTATAGGTACACATCAAGGGCAAAAGAACCATTTATTTCTAACTGAACTTAGCAATTTATTTCATTAGATTAAATTGCATTGTTCTGTAACTATTTTGTTTGGAGTGACGCCCCTCCTCTTTACATTGTTGGGTAGTTCTTTCTAGACAGTGGAGAGATATGAGTTATTACATCACTTTGTGACTATGAGTTGCTGCACTAACAAAATAAAGAGAATGACTGTAGTGTTAAAACCAAATTATAACCAAAGTCATGTATTTCTAAATAATAGAGATGCTCAGGCTCGGTTCCCCGAGAACTGAACACACCCATACTTAGCATATCCGAGTACAGAGCTGAACCGGCTTGGTACTTTCGCGCTTTTTCGGAATTGAAAACGAGGCAAAACATTATTGTGGGGCGTTATTTCAAATAAGTAAATCTGCAAGCCTATACACAAATGATCTTGAATGCCCTTAATAATTAGAGATGTTCAGGCTCGGTTCCCCGAGAACCGAGCACACCCGAACTTCGCTGATCCTTCACATGAGCTGGCTCGGTACTTTCACGCACCCTCAGAATTGAATATGAGGCAAAACGTCATTGTTACGTTGTCGGATCTCGTGAGTTTTGGATTCTATAAGTACTGCCCTCCACGGCAATCCAGCGCCATTTCACAGATGGACACAGGAGTTTAGCACAGTCTGTAGAGCAGTTGGGCAGCAACAGAGATAGAATAGAAAGAGGAGGGGTAGCAGTGTTCAGCAAAGTCTACAATGACATTCAGATGAGCTCCATTGCTCCATTGCTAATTGTCATTGCTGAAATACAAATCCTAGGGCTGGCAGGCTTGGTGTAATTCTGCAGTCACTTTCTACTGTGTTATATAGGTAACACACAAAGAGGAGAGCTCCATTGCTAATTGTCATTGCTGAAATACAAATACTAGGCCTTGCAGGCTTTTCTTCTGACTTTGCAGTCAAATTGTATGGTGTTATATAGGTTACACAAAAAGAGAAGAGCTCCATTGCTAATTATCATTGCTGAAATACAAATACTAGGCATGGCAGGCTTTTCTTCTGAATTTGCAGTCAAAGTGTACGGTGATATCAAAATGGATTCACAGCAGTACACAGAAGAGCAGGAGCACCAAGCAGCTGCTGGCACCAGTCATGATGATAGTAATCCCTCTACGTCCTCTGGTAAAGCCTATGTAAAACTGCATAGTGTTTTTAAGTCAGGGAAACAAAAATGTAAAAAAACAACTTATACTTTGGTCAAGAAAAAAAGACCTGTATTCCAGGCAAAGTTATCTGCAGAAAAAAATATAATTTCTAACATGCCATTCTACACACGCAGCGGCAAAGAAAGAATGAGGCCTTTGCCTTTCTCTATGAGTGCGAGTTCTGCAACTGTCACTGAGGTAACTTCTTGTAAGGTCAGTCATGACCAAGCAAGACCTTGTCATTCGGACTCCAAAAGTGGTGTCCAAATACTTTTACATTTAAAAGCCAAGCCGGAAGAAAACAGTAAGGCATTAGAGGAAAATGTATATTCAGATTCAGTAATGACACAAATCCCTGAGGAAAGTCTATCCATGAGTGCTATGTGTAATCGTGACCATTCTGATAGTGTACTCATAAACAAGGACTCTTTCAGCATTTTTGCAGATGTGTGCCTGAAGAGCCCAAGTGTAGCCAGTGATACACCAATTGAGGATGCCACTTTGGCATTGGACTTCTGTAATGGTGGATTCCAGCGGTGATGAATTAGTAATGTGTGAGGATGATGTACATACTAATGAGGGTGAGGATGATGACAACAACATCTTGCCATAGTAGAGTTCATTAACAGCACTGTTACCTTAGGTGTCTCAAGTCCCCTCCTGGGGATCAGGAGGGGACTTGAAATGAAGGACTGTGTTAATGACGCCACTTTCTACAGTTCATATTTGCTCCGTCATCTTATGTAGCTTCATATGTGTTGACCTAGACTCCATGTTAATAAACATAGGTCGCAGGTATTTTTTCTAGACCATTACATAGGTGACCTTAGGCCTATCCCTAGACGTTTCTTCCTTCCTGTTACAGGTTAAGTACTCACCTGACATTATTTGTTCAATTGTGTTTAAATTGTACCTAGATATGTTAGGTTAACATTTCCCCTTTTTTAATTCTTGCCTTGGAATGGTTATAGATCTAGGTTATAGTTTAATAGAGAAAATGAATCCCCACCTTCTCTCCACATTTTCACATGTGCATTTTAGCTTTTAAATATACAGTTGCCTCATACATATTATACAAGCAGAGTTTATTTTCTATTCCTCTGCTCCCTTAAGCACACTAATGCCTGGTTGGTGTTGCCCCGACACCCTCCCCTTACCCCGCTGAACTCCGTCTTGTCAAATTTGTCCAGAAGGTTTGATATCCTACTCCTCTGGTATATGTGAGGGTTGTCTCCAATTTGAATCATAACAGATTCTCTGTACTTAATTGTAATTGTAATGATTTCCTTGTTTTTTTTATGTCTCTTCTGTCTCTGTCTTTATCCCTCCTTTCCCCCCTTTCCCCCCTTTCCCTTTCCCTCCTTCCTCTCTCCATAACCTATTGAAGCTCTTTTTCAGATACACTCTGAGGAAATATGGTCGTCATCATGTGAAATCTTCTACCAGAATGCTGAAAAGCCTGAATTAATGATGCTCTCTCCAAAAAGATTCGACAATGGATACGTTAAAAATTATTTCCATGAATGTTAGGGGTTTAAATGTTCCGCAAAAGAGACCCAGCCTATTACACACACTTCATATAGACAGGGTGGATGTAGCTTTTATACACGAAACCCATTTTAAGAAAGGTATAGCTCCTAAATTTTGTAATCGCCATTATCCAACAGGTGTTTTTAATAATTATTCTTCCAGTAAGACGAGAGGAGTAGCGATTCTATTCGCTATACGCCTCTGACTAACAGAACTCTCTAAGACCATCCTAGAAGAAGGTAGGGTCTTAATGGTTAAAGTTAAGATTTACAACCAATTATTTACCTTTGTCAACATGTATGCACCAAATAGTTCCCAGGTTTCCTTCATAACTAGAACCATGTCTCGAATTGGGGATCAACTTGAGGGTGTGGTGGTGTTGGGTGGAGATTTGAACTGGGCTTTGACTCTTCAAATAGACTCATCCACTGGTGCCCCTAGGACGTCCCTGAAAGATGGTTGTAGGGTCAGAAAGGTGTTTCATGACCACCAGCTGGCTGATGCTTGGCGTATTTTCCACCCTTCCGATAGGAATTATACCTTTTTCTCACATCCACACTCCTCATACTCTCGGATTGATTATCTTTTTATTAATCGCAAGTTTCTTGACTGGGTTGATGACTCTTGGATAGGGCAAATGACAGACTCCGATCACAGTCCGGTTTATATGACTATCAATATGGCTGTTCCCCCTCTCAGACAATGGATGTGGAAGTTTAACGAATTACTTTTACAAGATCTTTATTGTAAAGCCCAATTAGAGTTTTCTCTTAATGAATTTATCTCTATAAATGATAACGGCGAGACTTCTAAATTAGTGGTGTGGGAGGCTCACAAATGTTTTATTCAGGGTAAGTGTATTCAGCTAGGTACTTTTCTCAAAAAACAGAAAGCGGCTATCAGGGATGCTCTCCTTTTAGACATTAAAAAATTGGAGACTGATTACAAGCAGTCTCTCTCCCCTGAGACTTTGGTGGAATTACAAAATAAACGATCTACTCTAAATAAATTGTTGAACGATCGAATGAAATTGGTCTGGAGAAAATGTAGAAATAAATATTTCCAATGGGGCGATAAACCGGGACGTCTTTTGGCAAGAGCTCTATGAGCCCAAAGATCTCTTACTTACATTCATTCGATCCAAGATACTAAGGGAGCCCTGAAACACACAGACATAAATATAGCGGGAGCCTTTCGAGAATATTATTCTCATTTATATAACATTCGGTCCTCCCCTTCAGGAAATGATGAGGACTCTAGGTTAGAAAAGATAAATACATATTTAAGGGATATTAGTTTTCCCAGGATCTCACAAGAAACTAGTGATATGCTCGAATCTCCTTTCACACTTGCGGAACTCTCAGAGGCCAGTAAATCCTCCCCATCAGGGAAAAGTCCTGGCCCAGATGGCTTTTCGATCTCATACTATAAAAAACACTACTACCTAATCCGATCTCTAACGACCAGGTGGGATTTATTCCTGGAAGAGAGGCGAGAGATAATACAACCAAAATAATTGATCTTACACACGCAGTCTCCATCTCCTCGGTCCCCATGGTCCTCCTGTCAACAGAAGCATTTGACAGGGTGAATTGGTGTTTCATGAGGGGGATTCTGGGACATATGGGAATAGGTCCCTCATGTCTAAGTTAAATTCTAGCTTTATACAGCTCTTCCTTTTCTATTTCTAATGGAACTCGTCGGGGCTGCCCATTATCACCTTTAATTTTTGTTTTATGCATGGAGGCTCTGGCGAGGGCTATTAGGTGTAACCTAGATATTTCGGGCCTGCAGATAGGAAAACTAAATTTCACCCTCAGATGTTCTCATTTTGCTGGAGATGTAATGGGGCTTTTGGCTCTTTGGTGCATATATGGTGGGAATGCCCTCGAATCACTGCCTTTTGGGATGAAGTTATTAGGCTCTAAGATCATTGTTGGTCACGAGGTTCCTGAAGATCCGGGTTTTTGGCTTATATCTCTTTCTAATACTCCCTCATCCAAATACAAGAAATCACTTTTAAAACATTGAAACAATGCAGCTAGAGTGGTTTTTCCAATGCACTGGAGATCTCGATTTCCCCCTTCAGTTAAGGATTGGATCATTTTTCTGTAAACTCCGATTTCACGGCCATTTGGTTTAGCTGTTTGGAGTTTAAGGAAACAGAAGAATTTAAGACTCTTCTTTGCACTTCAGCCCCGATCCATTGAGGGCTACACATTTAAAAATTACCCTTTTAATTCCTATATAAAGTAATTTAAATAGGTACAACTTTCTGCTAACTAGTTATATGATTTGACAGTTACCAACACTCACTACGGGAATATTTGAAGATAGTATGAAGATCTTCTCACACTCTTCCTCCCTTCCTGCCCCTTACCTTCTTTCCTCTTGTTTTTCCCCTATTCCTATCTTTGTCAGCCCCCTTTTTTTTTTCTTTTCTTCACCTGTGTCAAATTGTGTTCATTTTGATTTGAAAAAAAAAAAAGAGAAAGAGTGAGTTGGTTTGTTTGCTTTATTGTAATTGTCGATGGATAGACTTCTATCATCTAGACCTTGCTTATTTTTCTCTGACAATATATCATTGTATTATATGTAACTCTATGCATATTTATACTGCTTCATCGATATTGTGCATTCTTGTACATCCTCTTTCTAATAAATAAAGTATTTACAAAAAAAAAACAGCGATTACTGTTACTGGACGTAATTTTCTGCAAGATAAAAAAAAACACATTTCTTGTTAAAGTAAGAATAGACTGGAATATTTTACTAGCTCGTTGATTTGTGGTCCACTTACACATTACTGACAAAGGACTGAGGAACTTTGTTTTTAGCACTTGTAAATAACAGCATATGTCATTTATCCCCAGGGCACCAGCTATTATAAAAAGAAAATGTTAATTAATCATGGACTCCCATTAAACAAAACATGTAAGTAGAAGGTCTCTAGATTGCGTCCCACAGACTGGGTGTCAGTGCGTTGGACATGCTGCCAGCTGTTCCTATATAAACACACTGCCCTTTTTAGTTTTCCTGTATAAAAACTCAAAGGACTTCTCTTTCCTCCCTGAATTATGAAGTGTTTTCAGTCTAGCACATGGGAAGTGAAGTCCTCGCAGCTCCTCGCCTGGGAATCCTTCATCGTTTGGAAAAGGAAGTGGACAATATCTCTGGAGTGGAGGAAACGTAACTTGTTCCCTATTGTTCTGCAGGGCTGAGTGCAAGACACAAAATAATCAATCATAGAAATCATAAAAATGTTTCCAAGTGATCACAACCTCCAAACAGTCGGAAAGAAATCAACTTGTAACAACACTGGTAACAAAAAAAACTGAGCAGTTTATTGTTTTTCAATGACAGACTCTGTCTTTGCTCGCTCTCATACCTCTCTGTCTCTTTTCCACGCCTAAAGCACTCTTACCTCTTTCTTTCACACTCATTGTCACAGTCTCGCACAATACGAGGCCTCGCTTTCTTCGGAGGGTTCCTCTTCAACAGGCGCTCCTCTGTCTCACCAGCAATTGCCCTGCTCCTCAATCTCTCCTTCCCATGCTCATGAATCTAACACACATGGCACATCATGTACAACAACGTAGAACAGGACATCCATCATAGCTGGCTATTGTTACAGTCTAAGTATTATTTAAAGGAGTACCCAAATCTTTCCCATGACCTCATGCTAGAATGCACATTAACATCAACTGGATGAAGGTAGCATTATAAAGAGGATGGTATATTAAAGAATTACTACAGTTTAACACCCATCTGCCAACAGTTTTGATTTTTACTAGACATTCAGATCTTCTGTAGTCTTACGGGGTGTGGTTTTCCTTGAATAGGGCAAATCACTACTGGCAATGGGCGTGGTTTGGGATTATGGAGGTGTGGTCTAACTTGATCCAATTTGCCAATCTGAAATGTTGCAAGATATGATTTAATGCACCTGGTGAGAGTGTTGTTAATAAGGGGGTTGTATAAATAGGGAGCACAGTGTGAATTTCTGCTTATTAGTTTACTGTACTGTAGTATAATTTTGCAGTGGATACTTCATATCCTGATTTTCTCCTATTCAAGACATATTTATACACATTGGAAACAATCAAAATGACAAGTGAGGCTTTTAGGACAAACGCACTTAAAGGGCGACAGGGTTTGTAACAAGCTGAATAATTACCTGGTGTAGTTTATCATGGGGTGGGTACCAGCCAATGGTAGCTCACGTGGGAGGGACCTTGATAGAATATAGCAGGCTGCACTTCCTGCTTGGGTTCACTTGCAGCACGAGATCCCACCCTCCCATCCCTCAATTTAGTGGGGTTTTTTAAAGTGGGGTAGGAAGGCACTGCGTTCAGCGGCTGATTAATGGGCGCACGGGTAGTTGGTCGTAGGTCACTGCCCCCTTTGAAGCATCAGTAACTCCTTTTGGTCCTTCGGTGAGGAGGGTCCCTGTTCGGCTCGGTGAGGGAGGGCAGTGTGAGTTGTAAGGGGCAGTCACTCTGACGCCAACTCAGCGCTAAGTATGTAGGGATTTGTTCCCCGTGATTTGCGGACTCACGGCGGTTTGCGCCAGCCCACTAAGTGATCTTGTGTTATCAGCTCGTGAGCTGTTACGCAGTGCTCTTTCTCCGCCACCATAGGTTTAGTTAATATAAAATCCTTACAATAAAATTCCTGCCATTTTTTAATAACTTATCCAGGTCTACGCGTCTTTATTTGCATGCAATGTTTAAAGTTTAAGGTTGATGTGAAGTTTGTGGGAACATACACAGTGAGCCCTTTATACAAAGGTCTAGTTATGCAGCAGTGTTTTCACTATGTAGTACAACTGCTGTCCAATGCACTGGCATCTGGTAAGAAAGTTTCCAACCATTACCTGTTGCAGAGCAGACATCAGCCCCTTGCCTGTGAATATCTCTGTGACTGCTGGAGCGCAGAATCCTGGTTGTGGTGAAAAGACATATGGTGTAGCTGACAATTAAGGACCATGTTTTGCTCTTTGGCTGTCAAATCTTTCAAATCCTACGATCAAGGTCTTTCTTTGTCAAAGACTGTCAGGGGACTGTACTCCTTTAATGACTATGAGGGACACATAATTGCAAAATAATACCTCTGTATTACTTGCTGTTTCTGCCTGAGAGGAGCTGAAGAGACCCCCAGCCTGCTCTAATAAGGGTGCATGGAGGTTATGTGCTGATGCGCTCCAGCTGCAAGTTATTAATGTTTGAATTACTGCTCGCTGTTATTAGGGAAAGTGATGCTGCAGACACGGTCTGCATGAGTTCAGGAACATTTGTACGATACCACAGCTGCCGATTGGCCTAGGTCACCTTTATGATTTAGAGGTTACGTTTATTACCTTAAAAAGAACTTTAGCACCCGAAATGTCGCACTACAATCAGGGCCGCCAAGAGAAATTTCAGACCCCAGTACAGCAACTTCATTGGGCTCCTTCCATAGCTGCCAAAGGAGGCGTGCCCAATGCATGTTGGTGGCTCCTCCCACTAGAGAGGCACTTCAGGGGCTCCAGGCAGACTTGGCCCCCAGTAATTTGTACTTGCCCCTACTTATCTCTGCGCCTCTGACTATGAGCATGCTGTTTGTTGCAGTGCATCATCGAAATGGCAAGATTGTATTATATACTTATAATTTCATTATATACTCCCTACTGTAGATAGTCTTTGGACAAAATTTTACTGCAGAAAGGGGTTTTTAAAGTTCTGCCCAGGACCTAGAATTAGTCAGGTTAGCAGGGGCAGGCTGGGCTGGGCTGGGTGGCAGGGGGGCAACTGCCCTCTGGGCCAGTCCCATAGTGGGCTGCTTTGGGCTGGGCCAACTGCATTTTTTTCCTTTAAAAGGTTCCTAATAGGCTGCTGAGTCAAGTCTTGCCCCCAGGGCTAAAATTTGCCAGCCTTCCCCTGCAGGTAAGAGACCTAGATTCAATTCTGAGCTAATAATATATTTCCTTTAATTACTTTACTGATGACTACAAGTATATTATTTGCCTATTTAGCCAATCACTTTGTAATGACACAAACACAACACTCCGGAAATAAAGCAGCCATTCAGATCATGGATCCAGATCACTGCATGTCCCTTCTGTCCACACAGACAGCAGCTTACCTTCTGCTTTTCACACATGTTTTCTAACTGCAAAAACCTGGAGTGAATTAGCTTTCAGTAAAAGCTATTTTAACATCAATTAACAATTTAAGGGCTTTATTTATCAAGGGGCGAAGAGGGTAATTTTTGCCACCAATAGGATTCATTATCGCTTTGCCCTATTATTTCTTACCAGAAGAAAAACATTTCCAAAATTGCTTTATTCTTATAATGGCAGACATTTTTTTTAAAGCCGTACTATTTAATTAGTGTTTAATCTTTAAAGCTAATTAAAACCATGTTTTAATTCATGTAAAAAATGACATATAATAAAGCTAGATATTAAATGATGTTCTTTATATGGACTTTCTGTTCCACTGCACATGTACAGAATGATGGAGACTGGCCTAGCAAAGATGCTGTTATCACTCCAGGCCACTGCTCAGTAGCCTCTGCAATAAAGGGCTTGTTCCCATAATCCTCACATCAACCTTAAAATTCAACATTTATAACCAAATAAACACACAGAGTCATGTATAATTTGCTAAAATATGGAAGGACTTTTAATATTATTTTTTATTAAACTAAACCTATGGTGGCGGAAAAAGGGCGCTGTGAAACAGCTCCCAAGCTGATACAACTAGATAAAGTGGGGACTGGCGCAAACCGCCGTACATCCACTAACCATGGGGGACACATCCCAAACTATCATGCGCTGAATTGGCGTCAGAGTGACTGCCCCTTCTAAACTCACGCTGCCCTCCCTCACCGAGCCGGACAGGGACCCTCCTCACCGAAGGACCAAAAAAGGAGTTACTGGTGTCTCTAAGGGGACAGTGACCTGCGGCCAACTACCTTTGCGCCCACAAATCAGCCACTGAACGCAGTGCCTTCCTACCGCAAAACCTTTACACATAAAATACTTAATAAGGAGTAGGTGGGTGGGATCTCGTGCTGCAGAGTGAGACAAACCAGGAAGTGCCGTCTGCTATATTCAATCCAGAACCCTCCCACAGGAACTATTATTGGTCAGGCCCCACCCGATGTTAACCCCTTCAGGTAAGTGTTCAGCCTGTTACAAACACTGTCACCCTTTAAGTGCGTTCATCCTAAAAGCCTCACTTGTCATATTTTTTGTTAAATGTGGGTGATATGTAATTTCTTTATCTCCACAATAAGGGTCAATAAAAAAATGTTAAAATGGTAGTTATCGCTGCAATACAGGTATATACATGCAAAAAGGGTGATATCATTATGAAGATATACAGAGGAGTCCAGTTTGCAGCAGTGTAAATTGAGGGTAGGACCAAATCACTGGAAACAGAGCATGCACGGTCTTCCAGCGTGTTGGTCAGGCCACAGTTGTTTACTGCTGTTCGTGTAGATGTTGCTGTCATGACGGCACGCGGAACAGTGATCTTGGCCCCCGCAGTGTAGTAAGTGAGCTTTCTTGTGTCTCATTTCAAATGGAATGCTTACAATGCTCTCTTCTGAATAATTCTTAATTGCATTAAAGAATCATTGTACTATGATGTTTTACTTTATCTTTTCACCGTATCTCTTGAGTTAGGGAAAAAATACATGCACAAATATGTTGCAGTGGTGATATCACAATAAGGATAATTTAAGTGCAAGAATGCAGGTCTGCTGTACAAACGGTGTTTTGTGACGGCACAGGCCTATTTTTGTGTGATTGCACACATTTTTGTGCAGCACACATAGAGTTTGCACAGGGAGGATTGTTGTTTTCAGGGATGCAAAATATTGCATTTTCTGATGAAAGGAGTTGGGAAGATCTGGGCATTGATAGCTAAATGTGAGATAGGTGCAGTCACTAAACCCAATTTAAGCCCACATGCGAAAATTAGATTTTGTATTCTGGGACAAGATATTTAACCTAGACTCAAACAGTAGTAAGGGCTTTCCCTGATTTGGGGGCAGCATTGTTTTTACCCTGCAAAGGGATTCTGCATCCAGCTGTCTCCTATGGGTCCTCTCCTGAGTTCAGCAAAAGCAGAGGCAGAGCACACAGCCTAGGGGGGTGTAACTACTTAGACCAAAGGAATGTAATGGTCAGAACATCCACTCTTTCATACCCACAGTCTAGCTCTGATAGGTCCAGCGCCTGTCCCCCTCACCTCTAAACACCGTCCAGCCTGCAGCGGAGGTGCAGGTACTTTGTACTAAACTATCCATCTAGGCGCCCCTGGGTGCATTTCTTCTAATATAATAAAATGTTTGTTAAACAATGTAAATATTTTTTTTAACATGTAGGCTACTGATTCCTTAAATCATCAGGCCCTGAATATGCAGTTAACGTGAATTGAAAAGTTATTGCTCACATTGAATACAGTTTGCCCATAATGAAGTGTGCTGACCCCTTCTGAGCATTAGGATCACTTTAGCCATTGTGAGAAGTCTCCCGACACTGATTGCAGCTTCCTACCATTTAATGACTTCCTCAACAAGTCAGTGTCTCCCTTCTTGTGAAATTACAGCATTAATGTTTATCTTCCTCCTCCTTCTCCTCCCTGTGTGACCACCCAACAGCAGGAGCACCTGCACATGTTGGCATGAAACTGAGGCAATTAACTGCATTAAGTAGATTTAATTAACCATAAAGTGAAAACATCACTTCTTTGTGTCCAGAGAGAAATGAGTAAGAGATTCTATTCATTCTATTTGATTCTATTCATTGCACAATCTAATCTGTCACTTTTTGTGTTCAAATTGTAAATCCCTGTCTCAAGGGGCCCACGGATTCTTTTTTGTCTCACATTGAACAGCAGAAAATAATTTAGTTACGTAATGTACAGGTAACAAAGAGACTTATTTAAATAAACTTATTGGTATTACCTTCCTCTAGGGCTTTATTAGAAACATAAAAAATTAAAGGTGTTTTAAGCTTAGATGGGTGGAGACATACTCTGGGGTTATATCTGAGATGCAGAACGGGGACTCCTCAATTATTTATGCTGCTCTATGACACTGTAACTGAATATGTCCTAAATTGTAAACACTCCCCCTTCATTGTTTTCATTACATAACAGAGTAGCTGGCACTTGCAGTTGGAAAGAGATCATCATCATCATCATTTATTTATATAGCGCCAACATATTCCGTAGCGCTTTACAATTGGGGACAAACATAATAAACTAATAAACAAACTGGGTAAAACAGACAAAGAGGTGAGAAGGCCCTGCTGGCAAGCTTACAATCTATGGGACAATGGGAGATTGACACATGCGGTTAAGTCTACATTTTGCATCTTGGCCCAGCCAGACTGCAAAGGTAAAAGTGACTCATAAGCTAAATGATCCTGTCACACAACAATGTTGGTCAGGGGGTAGTTGTCTTGTGTGAAATTGTGTAACAGGCAGTAACAGGCTAAAGGTAAAGAAATGAGAAAAGTTAAAAAAAAAATCGTTCTTATCTTGCTTATAATTCTACCCTCCGCCCCCAACTGTCCCAATTTAGGGTGGTCAAAATGGTATGCCTTCATTTATTCTGGCCTGGCAACACCTACATTTAGAGGTTACTAGTTGAATTATGCGTGAAACAGTGGTAGGAATACTAATAGGCTTCTCTGTGTGAAGTCTGGGTAAGAGCCACAAAACACGGTGCCCCTGATTCATTAAGGAAATTAAAGCGAAAAAAGAGTAATTTTGAACCTTGGCAAAATCATGTTCCATTGGAAGGGGAGGTAAATTTAAAATGTGGGGACAGATTTATAGTTGGGGTAGGGCATGTCCTTGATCAACTTTAAATTCCAGTGTAAAAAATAAAGCTATCCAGTATTTGTGTGCTGCATGAAAAAAAGCCAGTGTTTTCCTTACATACAAAATAATAATCTAATTTGCACCCCTTGCATTGTAACATGGTTTGTCCAGAAGCAAATGTACCCCTTTTTTCTGCTTTACTTTCCTTAATGATTCAGGCTTAGTGTCTTACACTTAGTAAGACTAGAAAAAGTAATACTTATGAGTGTAAATAAATAAGTGTATTTGGAAACAAGAGATGTGCAAAATCCTAATAGTGTGTTAAAAACAATAGTCAAATTGTAGATATAAAAATAGATGAATCTATAGATGTAGTGGTCCAGATAGGGTAAAAATGGAGGGAGATGAGGATGTGAATATAGGGATAACTATTGTGACAGTAACAGTACGAATAGAATTAAAGTAAATAGATAGGTAATGGATGCTGATAGTGTGTAAGGGAGAAACAAAGTATACATTTTGGAAACAGATAAACAAAAAATAAATATATAAACATAAAAATAATTACATAAATATATGAATCAAACTGTGTAGTAATCCAAATACGATTTGTCACCATGTGTGGTTTCTTCGTTGGGTTCTCTGGAAGAGTGTGAGAGGCAACCAGAGAGCAAATCTAGAGAGAGATGCCCCTTTCTGGGGCAGGGAAAGTCAAAATTATGAATAAGATCCCCCTTCTTAAGAGTGAATTATATATACTGATGCTATTTTATTTCTTGTTTTCCATATGTATAGGGTAAGGTAAATATGAAGATATTCTTGTTTTAATATATATCCTACTTTATATAATGGTACTACTAATTCTGTTTACAAAGCTCCCCATTTAGTATTGTAGTATTGTTTCATTGTTTGCCTTCACTTTCCCAGAATCCCTTCATCTCCTCCCAGAGCTCTGCTGTGAATCTTACAGTGTTATATTAATCGTCTTATAATACAAAGGCTTGGGGAGTATGGCCTAATGGAAAGGGATATGTGTGAAGTAATTGTGGGCAGAGTGTGACATCTTGGGGGGCATGGCCTAGGCCAAAAAGGACCAAAATATGACAGAAAACAGGCAAACGAATAGCAGACACAACGCCAGTATTTATTCATAGCTTGCACAGAGTGATACCATACAACTATGATTAGCATAAAGAGTCATCTGCACAAGGCACAGTTAAGCAAAGAACATTTTTGAGGTTACAGTCTATTTAAATGCTATACACTGAAACACAGTACCGCTACAATTAAACAGTGTCTTTTTCCAGACCTTAAGGGTCCCTTTGTGCGGGATAGTGGAAGTTCCAAGTTAAAGTTCCTTACTTTGCCGAGACCTAAAGGCCTAGCCTGATTATCCAACTAAACATCTTTATTACTTTGCTTACATGATGGGTTTCAGGTGACTCTAAGCTCTATTTTGAGCATTTACTAGTCTACTCAGCATTCAATCAAAATGTATTTTTACTTTTAGGAGGGAATACATGATACATATGTTATATGTTACAAGGGTCACATTACACATTTATAGTACAAACTAGCAATCAATGTCTGGTCCTCTTTAAAGGAATTCTAGATACTGCCTTTTAGAGTGGGGATGATATTGTTACACTAGAAATAATGCATGTTGGAAATCAGATTTGCTCCTTCCCACAACTAAATGATCAATTTCATGTATCTATTTTGCAAACATAATTTTATAGCTCAGTTTGAAGGCCCCCAATGCCCCACGGATCCCTCAATGGTTTACTTCAAATCAATAGGTCTTATCTCTACACTGACCTTTTATATGCAAGGCTAACTTAGCCTGGCTAAGCATTCAACTCTCACCAATATTAGTAAAAGGAGGGTGTGTGTTACTTCTATAATGGAAACAACTGTAATTATATATTTCAATCACCTATATGGTTTTCCTAGCTGTAACTAACAGACTGATTCAATTGTTTATTATGCACCAATTCTATTTCTCTTCGGTTCATGTACACTGAGCTTGACTAATTCCAAAGATTGCACGCCCTAGGTTTTCCTAAATGGATGTTGACCTTTGGCACATGTTATGATGTGGCAAAGATCTAGTAGAATGCACTCATCTTTCTTACAGGACTCCTTCACATCTCTATCCGCATGGAGTCTCTAGATCCAAGAGTTTGTTTATTTGGCTCAATGAACATTTGTAGCTTTATAGGCTTGCCTGTAAATGAAGTGCCTTCTGCTGAATGTCACTTACATTCCTGACCATACACAAATTGAAACAAATGCTAAATGACACTTCATTGTATGGAAAATTGTTTATCTTGATGTGGTCGGTGGGAATCCCCGATTCTTCCTTCCCTGTCCAGATGACGCACTGTTACACGTCAAGTGGAATGATGTTGAAGTTTATATTAACTGTGAACAGTTCTTTGTTTATTGCAGGGCTGTACTATGACATGTATAATAACCTGTTCCAGCATAAAACATTGATGCCGTTGTCATGGAATGCTGGGGGACTGCTGTGCCATAGAGGGTTCAAGGCACCTGTTAGTAGATGTACCACCAGACCCGGGTTGGCAGTCTTGCAACACTGGCATTTGCCAATAAGGCTGATATAAGAACATTAGAGGGCAAGTATGTGCAGAGCCGGATTTAGACCTCATGGTGCCCTAGGCAAGTTATTGTCCCAGCAGTTAAAGAATAATGTCCATGGACCCCATATTTTGTCAAAGGATCTACCAGAATTTTGAATTATGCTGGTCATATGCTCCATACGATGAATATTAAGCTCAGTGGTCGAAGTGGAAGTTTAGAAGTGGCGGTATGAAAAATGTAATGGGAATGTAAACAAGTGGATGGAATTTTATTATTTTACATTGAAGGCAGCATGAGAAGTAGCGGTATACCATATAAACCCCACTTCCACCACTGCTTACCTTTCAGTTCACACAAATTGTACTTTATGATTAACACCTAAGTTTAGTTAAAGATAATTAACATGTCAAGAAACTGTAGTTCAGGGTTAATAAGCCCAGTAATGAAAAAACAGTAGTCTCCCATCACTACCACGTCATAGACCGTCCGCTACTACAGTTACTGACTGCAGCCCTCTACCTACAGAAACATGAAAAAGTGCTGTAATGTAATAATCATGTTAATATGTCAGTCTTCTGCATGAATCCCATAGTGCAACATTTAAACAAGTCAGACCTCCTCATAATATAAATCCCACCAGATTCAGAATAGTTGGCAGACTGTGCTGCTCTCTCCTACCTGTTCTTCTCACTTTCACCACTTGTGGCTGCTGTGTCTTTAGATTAGTTGCTGCTTGTCTGGATCCTGGAATGTTGGAGACCCTATTTGGAAAAAAAAATGGGTACATGAAATTTAGTGAACTCCAACCAGCCCCAGTGTTAAATCAATATAGCACCCACATTTTATAAGTAGGCCTCCCTCCAACCAGAACATTAAATTAATAGTGTTACCATTTAAAAAATAAACCTATTTCCCTCCCACAAACAGCCCCTTACACACACACACATAATATAAATACAGTGGCCCCTCACACACACATAATACAAACAGACAATGGCCCCTCACACACACACACACACACAATACACACAGACAATGGCCCCTCACACACACACAATACACACAGACAATGGCCCCTCACACACACACACACACACACACACACACAATACACACAGACAATGGCCCCTCACACACACACAATACACACAGACAATGGCCCCTCACACACACATAATACACACAGACAATGGCCCCTCACACACACATAATACACACAGACAATGGCCCCTCACATACACATTATACACACCACACACTATTAATATACTACCCTACCCCAACTTACCTTTTTACATCTAGGAGCTGTGCAGTTTTCTGTGCATCCCCTTCACACATGGGACGTCCCATGTGACACACATCAGGTCGCACAGAGGAGGGAGGGTGGAGACCAGCCTACACAGTAGCCCCTCCCCAGTCTTGCGGAACCCGACCCCCCCAACCCCCCCGAGAACCGCTAGGCCCTAGGCAGGTGCCTAGGTTGCCTAGCGGTAAATCCGGCCCTGGGTATGTGCTATGGGCTACTTACTTTCCCAAACCTGCTTTCAATGAAATAGTCCTGGGCGCCATTTGTTATGTGCTTATTACATAAATACATCTGTTAGCCACTCAGTAAATAACTAATATCATTATTAATTAGTGATATCATTAGGCTGAGCACAAAGTAATATATCAGTCACATACATAGTTTAATGTTGACCGATTTGGTTGCTATGCCAGGGCTACTTTATAATCCCAATATGGCCCTGTGTACAATAACCTTTATCTCAGAACTTTAATCATTTTGACTACAGTGATGTGTGGTGGGACTGAGCATTTGTCCCATACTTTAGTTTCAGAGTTTTCATTTATAAACATTACACAGTTTATCATCCAAAGAATTGCTGCCAATTTGTAAAATCATTTAAAATTTTGGGTATCAAAATCAATTGCATACACATCGCTATTTGTTTTGTGTCACAGTATCAATTGTATCAGTGGTACATTTTGTTGAATACAAGGCATTGAATGTGAACATTTATATAGGTGAGTTAACTTGATACCCTGAAATCCCACTGTATTCACTATCTGGGGAGGGCTGGCAAATTTTACCAAACCTCTTAGACTATAATGTAATTTGGGCTGGGCCATTTTTACTTTTAAAACAAAATTAGATCTAGGGCGCCTCAACAACCACAGCAGTCTCAAACAAACCGAATGGAATACCACCAAAGCACTAAATCAATTTGAACATACAATGGTTTGCACAATGGCGCTCAGTAATTTGTCGTACAAGGTGCAAACTAAATGTCAGAAAAATCAGAAAAACATATAGGAAAATTGCCCATAGATATTGTACCATATGACATGTACCATATATAATGAAGTGAATCAAAATAGTCCTATAAATTTTTTAAAGCACTCCAGTGTCATATATCCTGAAAGGATCGGTGTCTTATGATCCCCACCTATAGGATATATGACATAAGAGTGCTTTAAAGATTTTATGTAACTATTTTTACATGTGTCTATGGGAAATTTTCCTATATGTTTTTCTGACATTTAGTTTGCACCTTGTATGACAATCTTTACTATTAGTTTGCAACTTGTTTATGCCATGATCCCCCCAGTATACAGCGCTGGGTAGTATGCATGTGCTTTCTAAATAATAGCTAATAATAATAATTATAATAATAATAATAATACATGTAAATGAAAAGTACTCTTCTTATTCTCACACATAGTATAAATACAGCATAAAAGCATATTTATATTTATTATGAATGCATTAACCACATATGCCACATCTGTATAATACAGTAAATACAAGATCCTTAAACAAAATAATAACTCATTCTCTAAAGCGCTACAGAATTTGATGGCGCTCTATAAATAAATGTTAAGGATGATGATGATTCTCTCATTGGGAATAAAACAGACAACCTTTTTAGAAAGTCTCCTGACTGTCTGTGAATCATATGTCACAGTAACATAAAGACATCCATCCCACATCCTGTTGTCTAAGTGTCGCATCTGGTTATGTGCTAAAACTATGTCATCAGCACTAAAACTGAAACGTGCTCTCCTGCCCTCCAGTTAGCAGGGAGACAAACCATCAAAATGACTTAATTAGTAGCCCACTAGTGCATAGGTTTGCACTCTTTTGAAAAGTAATTGCATTTTATCAAAATTGTCTTACTCTACAAAATCCGAGGAACATAATTATTTGTACTGAGTTACGGTGTATTTACATGGGCCACTTTGGCAATGTATAAATTAACGTGGTACCAACCTATGTCACATTACGGTTTATTTCAAACTGAGGCTTTAATAGTGGAACTCTGGCTGTGCTCATTTCCAGGTACTAAGATATCTGAACATCCCACGCACCTCTATGGGGTGCATGGAAAAATCTGTGATGTTACATTACCATAGAGTGCCTTCAAGACCGTTTCGGAGGCATCCACAGTGGGCCACATTGGGAGATTGTAGTCATTTGAAGTAGCTGCAATAAAACCTAACTTGCTTAAAATTGTAAAATACAGAAAGAGTGTAACCTAACTTAACTTAAAATTACTAAGCTAAAAAATAAGTTGCTTAGTTGTTCCTAGTATAGTTTTAAGCTATCTCTGTGAGGGACTATATAGGAATGACAATATCCCCAATGGTAACATGTGTTGCCTCCAATAACATAATGACACAAATATCCATAGCTACAAGGCCACACTCCCAAGCTATTGGATTTTGAACAGGTGTGCTTTAAGAGGAGACAAAGTGATTATAGGTAAGACTAGAGAAACAATGGCATATATACTGAATGGTAAGCAGTATGAGTAGACTTACTAACACCATCATAGAAGCTAGGATATTTTATACATTTATCTCTTAATATTTCCATTAGGAAAATACAAAAGAGAAAATAAAAAAATGTAGGATAAAGTCCCTTTAAGTGGGATAAAAAGAGGATTTTTTTTCCAGTTTTCAGATAAAGTAATATTCTGTAGAGCACAAATTTGTTAACCTTGCCCATTTAGGTTTAAACATATTAACTTACAAAATGTAAAGATTCACACCTCAGAATACAGTACTGGTGTGCGTTGAAGGCGGTCATGAGGGGAGCGGCTATACAGCCTGTGGCTAGAATTAGACGCACCCACTTGGAAGTGCTAGAATCTTATCAAGTCCAGATTGTCGCTTTAGAGCAACAACACAAGCTCAACCCTTCTGACCCTGTCATTAAAGCATCCTTGGCTGACCTCCAGAAAAAATGTAATTTTATTACGCTGCTACAGGTTAACAACGCGATAGCCAGGTTAAATCAAAAGTTTTATACTTTGGGGAATAGGGCAAGTAAACATCTGGCTCATAAGCTTAGGGGGAAGAATACAATTAATCGTATTAAAGCCCTTGCAGGCCTCCAGGGTACCCGTATCTCTAACCTGTTGGACATTGCTAACCAATTTGCTGCTTACTATGCGCAGCTTTATAATCTCCGCCTGGACCACTTTCAGTCCCACCCCTCCCCTGCCCCTTTCCTAGACTCCCTTCAGCTCCCCACCCTGGCTCCAGATGTAGTAGCTGGGTTCTCCTCTGCCTGGATGGAGGATGAGGTCCAAGGGGCGATAAGAAAAGCAAGACACAGCGCCGGTTCCTGACGGTCTCATAAACGGCTTCTACCTCGTCTTCCGGGCAGAGTTCAGCCCAGTATTTAATAAGGCCACATAAGAATCTTACTTACCCAAAGAGATGTTGAAGGCTAGGATATTCACCATCCCAAAGCCTGACAAGGACCCTGCCCATTGTCAGAATTATAGACCAATTGCGCTCTTAAATACAGATTTTAAATTATTTACCATTCTGATTGCCAATAGGCTCAACCCTATCCTGCTGAGCCTCCTTAATCAAGAACAGGTTGATTTTATATTGAATAGAGAAGCCCCAGATAACACACGCCGGGTTCTTAATATATTTTCCACCCACACGACTTGGGCTCAAGCTCTGCTGTTACTCTCGTTGGACGCCGAGAAGGCGTTGACAGGATTCATTGGGAGTACCTGAAGGCCATCCTTGCTAGGTTTGGGTTTACTGGTTTCTTTCTTCAGGCAATTTGCACCCTGTATATTTGTCCCTCGGCTAGAGTTCTCAGTAATGAATTCCTGTTGGCCCCTTTTCATATTACCAATGGAACTAGACAGGGCTGCCCATTTTCTCCGCTTATCTTCACACTGTCAATCGAGCCCTTAGTGGCATGGATCTGGAAAAGTCCACTCTCACTGGCACCTGGATTTGGATAATACATCATAAGGTTTGCTTATTCGCAGATGATGTCCTTTTGTTCCTGACCGAGCCTGAGACCTCCTTGTCTGCCTTGCAGGAAGTCCTTCGAGCATACTGTGAGTTTCACTGTTTAGTAGAATTTGATCCTTGGTCTGCCCAGTTTAGCACTACTTCCAGCGAGGAGCGGAATCTAACAGGCAGATGGTTTTCACCAGGGACTTCCGCAAGGCAGATTGGTCTTAGCTGCGTCTGTTTCACAAGTCGCGGCCCGCACTAGAAGTACCAGGCAAGACCTTTAGGGGAAGTCACTGAAACAAGGAGTAGTACGGAACCGATGGCGGTGCTTGCTGGTTGAAGACACAGGAGGCAATATGATTTGTGGACTACAGATATACCACTGGACTTTTGGAGAATACACAGGAGGTGTAATAGTCTGCAGATGGCAGATATATCACAGGAGGTGAAACAGTCTGCGGATGACAGGTTTACCACTGGAATGGTGGAAATCCAGCAGGAGATATAAGGAGCCACGTCTAGCATCTAGGGGTAGGTGACCGAATGAACAGGCACTGAGCTGCTGGAGGAAGTGACTTTTAAAACGGGAGCCAAATTTGCCAGCCAATGAGGGAGCATCCGAAGGGATAAAGAGATCGGGTCTGAGCATGCACAGATCCGAAGGGTAGATGGCGGCCGGCTGGGATGGAACGCGGCTGGGAGCAGGTAAACACACTGGGCTTTGGGCAAGATAGGCTTCTCTTTCTTCATTCTACTTACAAATTTCACTACTGCACCTCGTCTCTTACATACCTGGGAATCCATATCCCATCCTATCCTAAAGACCTTATAGATTGTAATTATACTGCAACATATTAAAGCCCTTACTACCTCATGGGCAGAGTTTGAGGTCTCATGGCTTGCTAGGAGAGCTGCGATCAAAATGATGCTCTTGCCAAAAATCCTGAACTTGTTCAGGTCCATTACGGTTTTGGTTACCCGCCACATACTTAATACATTTTACGCGAGTGCCTTGTGATTTTTGTGGAGAGGCAGGCTCCCTAGGATGGCTCAGTTACGTCTGTTTCATCCTAAATTAAGAGAAGGCCTTGCAGCTCCCGACCTGGAACTCTATCAACAAGCCGTAAGGCTTGACCAGCTTCAGACTTGGACAGCTCCCCATCCTTGCTGTATCACCACTCCCGATAGAGGACTTGCTTTGGCTAGATGGGAGGTCCACAGTGGCCATGCTATCTAGTGTTAGGGACTCTCTGGCAAGCTGGGATAGCGAAGGTGGTTCAGGACTTTTCCCTTCCCTCCTCTTCTCCCACCTCTCTTTTCTTGCGGTGGCATCTTTAATCCCGAACCTGTTCTTGGATCATTGGATTTCCCGGGGAGTCACTAAAGTCTTAAACCTTTTTGAGCGGAGTGTTCTGGTTCCTTTTTCCTCCCTTCAGGAGCGCGTCCAAATCTCGGCCTCAGACTTCTACAAATACTTCCAGGTACGTCATTGGATCCAGTTGCAGCAGTCCTCTACATCTTCGCCATAGCCCCCTCCCTGCCGCTTGTGAAGCTTCTGATATACTCACGTTCTCATGCTGGTGGCATATCCGCCTGGTACCAATGTCTCTTGACAGCTCCCGAGCATTTTAAATTGCAAGTTCAAGTGCAATGGGAATCTGATCTTGGCCAGCCCCGGACAGATGAGGACTGGAATAATGTTTTCAAAAAATGTTTACACTGACGAAATGTATCAACCACTCGAAAATGCTCATTAAAATGATCCATAGATTATATTACACCCCAGTTAAGTTACATAATATTTGGCCCACGTTCTGTTGGAGAGAATGTGGGAAAGCTGGATCCTTTTTCCAGGTTTTGTGAACCAGCCCTAAAGTCAGACGTCTGTGGGAAGAAATTTTTGGATTAATTCGACGAGTAACTTTACTGGCTATTACACCACAACCACCTCCAGCTCTATCCACCGGACTTTCCGGCTCACCACCAGTATATTGTGGGACTCATTCTCTTTGCAGCTATAGCTGCTATTGCTTAACACTGGAAGAACCCGTCTCCCTGACTTCTCCCCCAAATTATAAAATTATAGCAAAAACTCAGCATAGTTATGTGATGGAAACTATAGGCTTCAAATAATTCACTTCAGCCTCTTCCCCCCCTGATGAAGTGGTTCACTTGGTCTGATTACTACGCTACTCATATGACTGCAGTTTCGCCCTCTGGGTCAAGTTAGGATCATATTACCTTTTCTTGAACAACCTTGCAAAGGGACCCTCTGTGTATCCCACCTGACTTCCTACTCAGAGCAGCTCTCCTTGTTACGATACCTGATGCGCTAAACTGTCATCTGATCTTTGATTGTTTATGTTTTGTTTTTGGTTTCTTTGGAAAATTTAATATAAAAACCTTTTTGAGTTAAAAAAATGTAAAGATTCAACTTTATGGACAGAAAGTTACAAAGCAATGTAGTTTCAATCAGAGTGTTTAGAGGGCCCAGGTCTCTAATACCGCTTTCATACCGCCGCCTGGCAATATCCCGGGTATTTGAATCTTGGATTTTGCCGGGGGACAGAGGCTCCCACAGAGAGAAATTCCTAGGTAGACCTTGATCATACTGAACACAGATCTGTTCATAGTACAGGCGACACGGGTCGGACCCAGAAATTATCCCACCAAAAGTTCTGGGTCTAATTCTCGGGTCATCAGACCCGGTAATTAGACCTGACATCATTCATACTTTGCCTCGACCCAGGTCGTCTGGGCTTGCCCCAGCAAAAACCCGGGTTTTTGGCGCAGTATGAATGGGGTATCAGTGGACCCAGACCTTCCCCATACAAACTCAGTGATGTATGTATGACCTTAACAAGAGCTAAAGTAAGCTTGGGGTGGGGATAACTTTATATTTCAAAAGAACATTTTTATTGCAAAATACTTAATATGTCATGTGCCCTCTGAAGTTGCAGCTGTTTTCATACTGGTGATGAGTTGCTAGGCAACCATGACACAATGTCGTCCAGCATCTGGAGTTCATGTGACTACACTGCATCAATTACCTGCAGATGCTTGCTCTTGGAAACTCTGCTGATTGGCTTCTTGGTCCTTATAGGGCAATCATAGCTGAGCCTTCGTGCAAGTGATAGTGTTTTCCACTCTGCTGCACCTGTTTGTTGTTTATTCGCTCTGTGTCTTACTTGAAGCTGACTTTTGTCTTGTTATTGAATTACTCTCTGTCCGCAGCCTGTACTGCCCTTGGCTTGTTTACTGGATTATTCTGACCACTGCCTGTACTGAACCTTGGATTGTTTAATGGATTACTCTCTGACTGCACTTTGCCTGCCATTTGCTTGGACAAGCCAGCAATAGTATTCTTCGGGGGAGATTCAGTTGGTGGCTATGTGCCGGATAGACATCACCGCGATGTCCGGCTGCACACATTACGGTAGGAATCTCTGCTCATTTTTTTGCGTACCTCTATGGGTACGAGACAAATTGAGCGGAGATTCCTGTGTATCTGTGAACGTCCCAGAGACACATCATGCTGAATTAAATCTTCCCCTTCATACACCTTTTAGTGTTATTCCGCCGCTGATATTGCTGCTCACTATCACACTGGACTCCTATATACTACAGAGAGCCGATGTATAGATAAGTCTCTATTAAGTTCTGGGGGCATCCAAGCGCCAGTGAGCATATAGTGTTCTATAGGGATGGTACCTGCTATAGGTGAAGACCTCGTCAAAACTTTACTAGGGAATAATTTTGTAACTGGCATCTGTTCAAACAGAGTATAATACCTTAATTCAGTTTTGTTGAAAATTGAAAGACAAAAGTGATCCAGAAGAATTATAAAAGCAGCGTTCTGGTTGGCGATCTAGCACGAAAAAGGATGTAAAAAGAGGCCCATGGTCTGAGCGCCACCCCAGGACCCATTGAAACTATTTTTCTCTTTGTAAAACTATATTAGAGAATAATAATGTGTTGTAATAAGACATGATCTTAAAATGTTGTACTTAAACTACTATTTGCATGAGATATCCCATAGATTCTGCATGTATGACATCGATAAAGGCAGTTTGACTTTTAGGGTAAAAAAACCCAATGCCAGTCATACTTCTCATTGTCTATTGTCCAGATTACCCATGGAAGATGTCTCATGCAAAAATAACAGCTCTATAGTGCAAGTAATTAGTTCAGTGTCTCTGTTCTGTACCTGCATTGTTAGCTGGGGCCCTAAATTGACTAATGAGTACGTACAGAACAGAAATTCTGACTTCTGGACATACTCAGTGTGTAAGTTACCGTAAGAGTGCTTTGCGATTTCTGGTAATTGATCTGGATACAAAGCTCATAGAATCAATGGCTATTTTATAAATCATTTGTTCTTACACATCATTATCCACAGACATTCTGAGTAGTAGAAAAAAGTGTTACATTGCTAATGGAGGGGAATTTTATGAATAACATTCCTTGCATGTCTATAATAAAATCAAATTTTAGATAGCTAGTTGTTCTTCTAGCTCTTGGCATCATTTAAAAAACAAAACTATAAAGATGGGGTGGGATCTAGTGGTAAACTTGATATGTAAAGCAATTGAATGATTTGAATGCTTGCAGTAAATTTTACTGGGGAGTGGGCAGGATCAATACAGGCTACCTGGCTAGATCTTCCCATTTGGAATCAAGGCTGCACCATAGTCTGATAAGGAAAATATATTCAGTGCCATTTTTTTTTTAATTTAATGTCATTTTTAGCCAAATGTCTTTCATCAGTATTTAAAATGGTGCATTCTAGTATTGAGCAAATACTGAGATTACTATGATATGAATTATATAATAAATTGAGAGGTTTGCTATACTGTAGAAGACCTGTCACCAGACTGACAAGGGCTTTTAATTTTCTATTTGTAAAGATGGATGTTTGACCAACTTTCTCAAAAAAAATAAAAGATAAGAATTCTCCAGCCCCCTGCAGTTCTCCAAGGAGAAGATCCAGAAATAAACACGTTCAGTATGCTAATAGCAAAACTAGGCCACGCTGCCTCTTCAGTACCACCCCTCCTGCATGTCGCAATTCCATTGTTATATAGCTAGGCTCACTGGGAAGTGAGAACTGGTTCCTATCATTTATCAGTCAGGACCCAATTTGTGTCTGTGTCAGCTTTGCAGTTCATGTTCCTGTTTTTAATTAAATATTTCTCTTTTTAATTACATAACTGTTATCTACAAATTAAAGAGATCCTCCACCCCAAATTTTTAGTTGCCTCTCCACAGCATTCAAACATATAATATAATAATATTATATTAAGATACTGCTCAACCACACTCCCAATACACCTAGACACACAGACAAGGCCATTCCTACAAATAGCTAAAACCCACCCCTTCTGGGTGCTGGAAATTGGGTGTATTGGGAAGTGTGAGCAAAGTGCACACCATTCAGCTCCTTGCTCTCAGCTTGTATGAAAACAATTTGTTGGGTTTGCAGATTGTTGTGTTTACATATAGCTGTCCTAGTCTCCCCACTATTCTGTAATATTTTAATGTTGCTCATTATAATGCTAGACTCCTCTAAAATATGCTATCAAATAGTACTTTACAATGTAGCAGAGAGTATGTTACAGTGTAACAGCAAAGCTGCATGGAATCACTGGCTTTATTAAAAAATAGATAGGAAATTAACTACAATTATGGAAGTGGAGGTTATAAACAAGGGGCCAATATTAATTTGGCGAGTGTGTGTGTGTGGGGGGGCTTTAAAAATAATTAACACTACAGCATTATTGCTGGTATATTATCTAGAGGTGCAGGTTAGTTTTGGGGGATCATCATCAACATCATAATCAACATTGATTTATATAGCGCCAGCAGATTCCGTAGCGTTTTACAATTGGAGGATCATGGGATCCTAACTCATATGTGACGATCTCCTTGGTAACTTTATTTTATTGGGTCATCTGGAAAGTGACTCAGTTGTTGAACGGTGTGAAGCATAACTGCACGAATATGTGTTTATAAGTGATTGCTGTAGTGTAGTATTGGCAATTATGGGTAAAAATAGATTTCAATGTAAAGGAAGCAGGTACAGGACTCTTGAGATGGTCATACATTGTGTATATATTTTGGCTAGTTTGGTCATTTTTGAACAAGTATGTGGGTTCAACACCGCTTTATGTCTGGCTTCAAAATAATCATTCACTGAGATTGGTATAGTGTTCCAATTTACTGCCCAATGATTGGATGGCCCCCACCAATCCAATTGTTCGGCTTGATCACTGAATGACCTTGTCTGCACTATGTGGCCCATATGTTGAATTATTTAGTATCAATGACAGGGTTTCTGTTAGGGATGTGCACCGGCGACTTTTGAGGTCTCGTGTTTTGTGTTTTGGATCCGGATTTTCGTTATTTTTGAGGTTCGGATTTGTCTCGCAAAACACTTGACGAAAGGTCTCGGTTCGGATTTAAGGTTTTGGATTCGGATTTTTTTTGAAAAAAACATAAAAAGTTTAAAAATCAAGTTTTTGGGCTTATTTTCACTCCTAGGCTATTATTAACCTCAATAACATTCAATAACAAGCATTTCCACTAATTTACAGTGTATTCTGAACACCTCACAATATAGTTATTAGTCCAAAACGTTGCAACAAGGTATCTTTCTGGACTGCGTAGAGGAGTGGGTCACCACAATATATATTAAAAACCCTGAACTTTTATGATTCGCACCAATAAATGTACCTGGACTGCGTAGAGGAGTGGGTCACCACAATATATATTAAAAACCCTGAACTTTTATGATTCGCACCAATAAATGTACCTGGACTGCGTAGAGGAGTGGGTCACCACAATATATTAAAAACCCTGAACTTTTATGATTCGCACCAATAATTGTACCTGGACTGCGTAGAGGAGTGGGTCACCACAATATATTAAAAACCCTGAACTTTTATGATTCGCACCAATAAATGTACCTGGACTGCGTAGAGGAGTGGGTCACCACAATATCTTAAAAACCCTGAACTTTTATGATTCGCACCAATAAATATACCTGGACTGCGTAGAGGAGTGGGTCACCACAATATATATTAAAAACCCTGAACTTTTATGATTCGCACCAATAATTGTACCTGGACTGCGTAGAGGAGTGGGTCACCACAATATATTAAAAACCCTGAACTTTTATGATTCGCACCAATAAATGTACCTGGACTGCGTAGAGGAGTGGGTCACCACAATATCTTAAAAACCCTGAACTTTTATGATTCGCACCAATAAATGTACCTGGACTGCGTAGAGGAGTGGGTCACCACAATATATATTAAAAACCCTGAACTTTTATGATTCGCACCAATAAATGTACCTGGACTGCGTAGAGGAGTGGGTCACCACAATATATTAAAAACCCTGAACTTTTATGAATCGCACCAATAAATGTACCTGGACTGCGTAGAGGAGTGGGTCACCACAATATATTAAAAACCCTGAACTTTTATGATTCGCACCAATAATTGTACCTGGACTGCGTAGAGGAGTGGGTCACCACAATATATTAAAAACCCTGAACTTTTATGATTCGCACCAATAATTGTACCTGGACTGCGTAGAGGAGTGGGTCACCACAATATATATTAAAAACCCTGAACTTTTATGATTCGCACCAATAAATGTAGCTGGACTGCGTAGAGGAGTGGGCACTGGGCACCACAATAAAATATATAAAAAACCTTCAACAGATCTGCATTACACTACACATACGGCTGCTCCTCCATCCTCTCCATCATATACATGTTGGAGTTTTAGCGTGTGACAACCTCTTGTTTTTGATAATGTCAGTGCATTTTGAATATTTTTCAATTTGCCCCACACCACTGAATGTACTTTATCTATGATACGCAATACGCATCTATCTATCTTGACTGCGTAGTGTGGTGGCCCCGGTACACAATTTGGTACCGAGGCCACAATATAATTAAAAAACCCTCCACGTGTCAGAATTCCACCAAACAAGTATCTGGACTGCATAGTGGGGTGGCCCCGGTACCCAATTTGATACCGGGGCCACAATACCTCCTCCAAACATGGTACAGACAATTCGTCATTGAGATCCCAGACAGACAGGGTCAAAGTGTTATTGTTTGACTTTGTAAACCCAAAAAACTGTCCCTGTTGCACATAGTCGTGCAATGAAGACTGACTTTTTCATTTAAAGGCACGATCTTTCAAGTGTAGTGTTTGTAAGTCTAAGTCATATTATACTTTTGGTAAAATTGGTTTATTTTGTTCCTCTTTATGGTAATTAGTAATAGAATTAAAGTATGAAATAGAATTAAAGTATGAAATAGAATTAAAGTATGAAATAGAATTAAAGTATGAAATAGAGTGGTATAGAGTTGTAGTGTGGTATAGATAGAGTGGTCCACACAATATAATAATAAAACCCTCAACTGGTCTGAATTCCACCAAACAAGTATCTGGACTGCGTAGTGTGGTGGCCCCGGTACACAATTTGGTACCGAGGCCACAATATAATTAAAAAATTGGGCATCAACTGTCACCGTTGTTTAATATCTGATACACCTAAATATGGACTGCACAGTGGAGTGGCCCCGGTAGTAAATTTGGTGCCGGGGCCACAATACCTCCTCCAACTTCCAAGTGTAGTGTTTATAAAGACAGACAGCGTCGAAGTGTTATTAGTTGACTTTCTTAACCCTAAAATTGTCCCTGTTGCAAATATTCGTGCAATGGACAGTTACTTTTTTATTGAAAGACTCAAGCTGTCAAGTGTAGTGTTTATAAAATATAAACAACAATACAGTAGTTTTAGAGCACGTCAATACCTCTTGTTTTAAATTATGACACGGCATTTTACTTTTGGTTTAATTTCTTGTATTTTTTTAAATTTGGTTTTACTTTTTGAACATGGCAAACGACTGTTGATTGGTCATATAATGCAAAAAAAAAAGGTCCAAGATGGAATTGTCCTTGGGCCCTCACACCCACCCTTATGTTGTTTAAATAGGACATGCACACTTTAACAAACCAATCATTTCAGCGACAGGGCCTACCAAACAACTTTGGCTGAAATGATTGGTTTGTTTGGGCCCCCACACCAAAAAAGCTATTCATCTCTCCCTGTACAGACTAAACAGGCTCTACTGAGGCAAGATGTCGTCCTCATCCTCAACCTCTGATTCCTCTCCCCCTACAGTGTGTACTTCCTCCTCATCACACATTATCAATTCGTCCCCGCTGGACTCCACAACCACAGGTCCCTCTGTAGTATCTGGAGGGCAGTGCTGTACTTCATTGAGGAATTGATTATTCATTTTTATAAACATCATTTTTTCAACGTTATGAGGAAGCAACCTCCTTCGCCGCTCACTGACCAGGTTCCCCGCTGCACTAAAAACTCTTTCCGAGTACACACTGGAGGGGGGACAACTCAGGTAAAATAGAGCCAGTTTGTACAGGGGCTTCCAAACTGCCTTTTTTTCCTGCCAGTAACAATATGGACTGTCTGACATGTCTACTTGGATGGTGTCAGCAAAGTAATCATCCACAATTTTTTCTATTGTGACAGCATCCAATGCAGCGAGAGTAGACATGTCTGCAATGGTTGGCAGGTCCTTCAGTCCGGACCAGATGTTATCAGCATCCCCGCCAGTGCCTCTTTTGGGAAAACTGAGCTTTTTCCTAGCAGCCATAGATGTGGAAGAAAATGAGGGTGGAGCTGTTGGCATGTCACGGTCCTCTTCAGAGGACAATCTCCTGACCAGCAGGTCTTTGCACCGCTGTAGACTTGTGTCCGCCGGAAACAGAGACACAACATACGCTTTAAACCGAGGATCGAGCACGGTGGCCAGAATGTATTCCTCTGACTTTAAAAGAGTGACCACCCTCGGATCCTGGCAAAGCGTACGAAGGGCTACATCCACAAGAGCTACATGCTTGGTGTAATCGCAATGGCTTACCAGCTCCTCCCTCACTTTCTCCAGCTGCTTCTGCAACAGCCTGATCAGGGGAATGACCTGACTCAAGCTGGCAGTGTCGGAACTGACTTCTCGTGTGGCAAGTTCAAATGGCTGCAGAACCTTGCACAACACGGAAATCAGTCTCCACTGCGCTTGACTGAGGCGCATCCCCACTCCTTTGCCTATGTTGTAGGTGGCTGTGTAGGCCTGAATGGCCTTTTGCTGCTCCTCCATCCTCTGCAGCATATAGAGGGTGGAGTTCCAGCGCGTCACAACCTCTTGTTTGAGGTGATGGCAGGGCAGGTTCATGCTTTTTTGATGTGCCTCTAGTCTGCGGTAGGCACTGGCTGAATGCCGAAAGTGTCCAGCAATTTTGCGCGCCACCGCAAGCATCTCCTGCACACCCCTGTCACTCTTGAGGTAATGCTGCACCACCAAATTAATGGTGTGGGCAAAACATGGGACGTGCTGGAAATTGCCCATATTTAATGCCCGCACAATGTTACTGGCATTGTCTGACACCACAAATCCCCATGAGAGTCTAAGTGGGGTAAGCCACTGGGAGATAATTTCCCTCATTTTCTCTAATATGTTGTCAGCGTTGTGCCTCTTATTAAAGCCTGTAATGCACAATGTTGCCTGCCTTTGCATGAGCAGCCATTTTGTAGATGCTGCTACTGATGCAGCTGTTGCTGTTGCTGCGGAAGGGGATGCATCTACCCAGTGGGCTGTCACAGTCATATAGTCCTTCGTTTGCCCAGAACCACTTGTCCACATGTCCGTGGTTAAGTGGACAGTGGGTACAACCGCATTTTTAAGAGCACTGAGGACACTTGATCGTACTTCTCTGTACATTTTTGGTATCGCCTGCCTAGTGAAGTGGAATCTCGAGGGGATTTGGTACCGGGGACACAATACCTCCATCAACCCTCTAAATCCCACTCCACTGATGGCGGACACCGGGCGCACGTCTAACACCAACATTGCAGTTACAGCCGCAGTTATACGCTTTGCAATAGGGTGACTACTATCGTATTTTGTGGTCATGGCAAACGACTGTTGGACGGTCAATTGTTTTGTGAAAGACTTAGCGGTCTTACGACTTCCCCTCTGGGAAGATGACCGACTAACAGCAGCAACAGCAGCAGTGGCAGTAGTAGGCGTACCGCTGCAGGATTCCTCGGATGAATCCCGTATTGAGGAGGACTCAGTCTGGCTGCTGACTTGGGCTGCAGGACTGAATCTGATGGAGATTGTGGAGGAAGTTGACGAGGAGGGTGTTGCTGGTGTGTATCCAACTGGACCACGGGATTTAGGTGTCCCTGTACCGATGAGGGTCCTAGCCCCAGTTCCTGAACTAACCACTGAACTATGAAGGTTATTCAGGTGACGTATAAGGGAGGATGTTCCTAGGTGGGCAAGATCCTTACCCCTGCTTATTTGAGCTTTACATAAGCTACATATGGCCATACATTGGTTGTCTGGATTTGGATAAAAATAACTCCAGACCGAAGAGGTGCATTTTTTGGTCTTCTGACCAGGCATGACGATGGGCTTTTTCATCCCATGGACATCAGCTTTTTCCCCCCCTGGTGCCTCATTTACAATAACCACATCACCATCCTCATCATCAAGTTCCTCCACAGCGCCAGCTACATCATCAATAGCCTCCTCCCGAGCCACCTCTTCCCGTACAGTGATGGGAAGGTCAGGCTTGACAACCACCAACACCCTTGGACTCGCCTTGGGGATTTGTGATAATTTCTCTTTAGAAGGCAGAGTTGTTTGCTGTTTTGTTGCTGACAGCATAACTCTCTTCAATTTTTTGTAGGGGGGGAGGAGGAGGAGGGCTAAGATCCGTGGGTGAAGCTGAACCACTAGTCATGAACACGGGCCAGGTCCTAAGCCGTTCCTTGCCACTCCGTGTTGTAAATGGCATATTGGCAACTTTACGTTTCTCCTCAGATGATTTAAAGTTTCTCTTTTTGCTACTTTTTCTTAACTTGGGCTTTTTGGATTTTACATGCCCGGTACTACGAGATTGGGCATCGGGCTTGGAAGACGACGTTGATGGCATTTCATCGTCTATGTCATGACTAGTGGCAGCAGCTTCAGCATTAGGAGGAAGTGGGTCTTGATCTTTCCCTACTTTATCCTCCAAATTTTTGGTCTCCATTATATGTAGCACAAGATACTGCAGAATGTGTGAACTTGGTAATATTGCAGTACCAATGGACTTATACTGCTGGATTGGTTTTGCAAATTTGGTTATAATTATTATATATTTTTTTTTTTTTTTAAATTTTTTATTTTTTTTTACTTTTTTTTAATTTTTAAAAAACTTGGGAATAGTGGGGAAAAAACTATGCCCTTAGAAGCACAGAGCACAGGACACAGCACCACTGGACTGAACAGGACACGGCACAGGACCCAGCAGCACTACGGAACTCAGCAGGACAGAGCACAGGACACAGCACCACTGGACTGATACTGCAGAATGTGTGAACTTGGTAATATTGCAGTACCAATGGACTTATACTGCTGGATTGGTTTTGCACATTTGGTTATAATTATATATATTTTTTTTAATTTCTAATTTTTTATTTTTTTTTACTTTTTTTTTATTTTTTAAAAACTTGGGAATAATGGGGAAATAACTATGCCCTTAGAAGCACAGAGCACAGGACACAGCACCACTGGACTGAACAGGACACAGCACAGGACCCAGCAGCACCACTGACCTCAGAAGGACAGAGCACAGCACACAGCACCACTGGACTGATACTGCAGAACACAGCACAGCACAGCACAGCACAGCACAGCACAGCACTGCACAGCACTGCACAGCACTAAACAGCACAGCACTAAACAGCACAGCACTAAACAGCACAGCACTAAACAGCACAGAGGACCACCTAACACACCCTCCCTCTACCCTGATCAATGCCCGAGTGAAGATGGCGGCGACTAGCGGGGAATTTATAGGATCCGAGTATCGCGAGATCCGACAACGGGATTATGAGTCAGAGCCTCAGTTTCACTTTTGAATTTGGCGCCAATACCCGGATCTGTCTCGGATCCGACTCGGATCCGCAACGTTCGGGTGGGCTCGGATTTCATAAATCCGAGTGCGCTCATCCCTAGTTTCTGTCCATCTGCGTTCATTGACAGTTACAGATGCCCAATAGGTACATTGTTCTGCAATGAAAGTGAATACTTTAAATTATAAGCACCAACAATTGTACCCATGTCACCACGTGGAAAGGCTGTGTATGACCAAGTTTACTCTGTTTCTGTAATTCTTTGAAAAGAGAAGAAGTCCAGCAAATATGATTTCTGTCCTGGGCCTAATAATGTGTACTAATGGCCTAAAGCAGTTCTGATCTAAGCCATAGTATTGGTGGTGCTGAGCAGTGAGGATATACTTGCAGGTGCACAATTACTCATTTGGACATATTGATTCATGATTCATGATCCTCCAAGGCAATATAGTCTCTAAATGCAGCACTGTCTATTTCTACATGAACCCTTGTGTCACCTATAGGATAAAATAAAGCTTATAAATGCTTTAGAAACACACAGTTGTATAGTACACAGTTGGTTAAAGGAATCTGAGTTCAGCACAAGTGCTTAAAGTGAGGGGTGTTACATCCTGTCTTAGAAAGTACAATGTGCAATTAAATCAAGGATTGGACACACTTCTAGGCTTTCAGGCTGCACACAGGTTTAATTCCTAACAAAATGACATCTAACCTTTCCTACACATCAAAGAACCATAGCTTCACAATTCAGTAAAGACTTTCAGGTACCAGCATTTACTAAACATGGCGCCAGGCAACAAAGCGATGAATGCCTATAGGACACAGATCCCACAGCGCCTTTGATCAGTGATTCCTGTCTCAGACTCACAAAATTAACATTTTCAGTATTTTCTTTTAAACAAACTGGAGCTGCCCCCCTGGGGAACTGCTTATGCCAAGTCTGTGAACCCTCCCCTTATTTAATTACACGGTCCATTACCAGGTGGCTCCTGGCCAGTTCTAGCTGCCAGAAAAACAAACACTTTTTAGTCTGTATATGCAAATACTTTTGAAATAATCCTGTGGGATGGCAGCAAAAATGATATTGGGGGGGGGGAGGGGAACGCCCTCAGATAGATAGGTGACTGTAGTGCGGCCCTTCCCTGCTGTACAAGGGTTAATGCCATAAAGTGAACTGTGTTGTTTACTGTGGACGTGAGCACTGAATGTGTAACACAAGGATGAGCTCACCCCTAGTTATTTCCATCAGAATCCTGGTGATTACTCATGAATATTTTCAATCTATAACTGTAAAAACACCCAGATGTGGCTTTGGTTGGAGAGTAATACAGGCCTTTATAAAACTTCCCAAAAGTCAACCGCTGCACTTTTATTTTTTACAGCAGACAGGAAGAAACAGGAGCTGTGTCAGAGCTGGGTGGATGAGAAACAGAAGTATATGTGTGTCTGCCTATCACGCAGATATAGACAGGGTGTGTCTGATGCAAGACATAGGTGCCTTGTGTATATTGATTTCTACTTAAAGGCGTCATTTGTGAGAATGGTGTAGACGGACAGGGCGGGGTTCAGTTAATTCTAAAATTAACTATTTGTCGTATAGAACATTATACCAAATTCAGTTTGTGACTAGCAGTCAGAAACGGTAGTATAATCATCTTACACTCACAAATATGTCCATGGTTTTTGAGCGAACGCCCCCTTAGCACTGGCCGTGTAATGTCATACTTGCCATCTCTCCCGGAATGTACGGGAGACTCCCGCATTTCTCGTGAGTCTCACGGACTCCCGGGAGTGTGGCAATCTCCCCTTCACTAGGAAGTGGGCAGATTTAGGTCCTAAACACAGAGATTCACAAGGAATCGCGGCATTTGGCCCCGCCCCCGCTGTAAAATGATGCGTTTTGTGTCATTACATCACGAAAACGGGGCCAAAAATGACGTAATTTTCGGAGGCCCGGCCCCTGCACGTCCACCTTCCCCGGGCAGGCTCCCGGATCATACTTGCCATAAGTTGACAAGTATGTGTAATGTACGTTTGGGCTTTTGGTTCAACTAATAATTGTGGGACGGTAGTAGATATAGTTCAAAGATATATTTTATTTATTTAAAAATATTCAAACATGAATAAATTATAAAATGCTTTATTAGAATAATATATTTTGAAGCTTTTGTTCTGTCATACTGAGATAGAGATAGCAATACAGTTATATACTTGTATCACTGCAAAATGTGTTAAATAGGCTTCCCCTTCCAAAAGCACAGGGAAGTCTTTGCCAGCAAAAGCTAGCACAACTTAATGCTGGCAGGGATATTGCCCCACACTGCTTCAAAGGTTAAGTGAAGTGATATTTTTAACTATAGACCACTGTGTTATAAAAATATACTTCCTTCATTTTTATTCGTCAGACAGAATGTACCTCACCTTTCTCCTAATTGTCTTGTAAATAACTTACTAACCTCAGCGCCCTTATGACTGGCTTGCTTAACAAGTGCATCTTTAGAAGTTCATCCTTTTCTGCATACACATCCGAATGTTGAAGAACCAGTTCTATTCATGTATAATATTCTAGATAGGGAAAGAGATCTTAAATATTCTATAAAAAATCATGACCTCAGTAAGTAACTGCACAGCTCATATCAAACTATATAACTGTAACAGTGGAGGCATCTGACAGAGGACAATGGGGTATATTTACTAAACTGCAGGTTTTAAAAATTGGAGATGTTTCCTATAGCAACCAATCAGATTCTAGCTATCATTTATTTAGTACATTCTACAAAATGATAACTAGAACCTGATTGGTTGCTATAGGCAGCATCTCCACTTTTTGAAACCCGCAGATTAGTAGGTATACCCCTCTGATGGGATTCATTACAAGGTAAGTGAAGGCAAAACATACCCAAATATGAGGGTCACCTGATTTGGTCAATGTGCATATGTCTGTATCTTCTTCAGCTTCCCAATCACAGCTCCAGATTGTAATATTCTTGAGTCAAAGATCATTTAAGTTTTGCACTGTGTCTTCATTACTATTAATTATTAATCGTGCCTCATTTTTTTTGTCATAGACTACATGTATGCTTACCTCCTTCTGATTTCAGCAGGGCTGTCCCGAATTGTGGACATCAACCACTGACCATAAAAATATTAACCATTGAAAAAAATACCGGATTTCGGGAGTCTCACGGACATTGCGGAAGAGTTGGCAAGTATGCTTTAGACACTAAAGGCATGCTAATCACAATGACAAACATGTGTGCATTAGACTCTATAATATTAATATACAATATTAATATCTGGAATAAATATGAGACTCTCAGTGCACATTCAAGTTGACTTCATTCAGATAGGTACCTACACTAAGAATTCATTTCTATTATAGGGTCAATCTGTTGCATTTATTCATATAGGTTTTTAGTTAGAGCAGCTTTCAGGTAGGTCCTACCAGTATTATCTAAATCTTGTAGGCAGATCATCATCGTCATCAGCTATTTATATGTAACAGATAAATATTTGTGAATTGACCTTGTACCTCATTTATCACAATTTAGCAACAAGTCCAAACATCATTGCAATTAAGTCCACTGGTAAAAGTTCATGTATTTGTATTCATGTATTGTACATTCCAGCCAGCGTCTCCATGTTCCAGGAATCTGTTCTGGCTCAGTTCTAGCTCAGATGTTTATGAGTCTCCAGATCTTGCTCCTATCCTCCAGCCTATCTATACACATAGCCAGAGGACAAGGTCATTTTTTTTGCTGTCCTGCTCCTCCTGGCAGCTTGTGTATTAAACAAAGGTTTTGTATTGCAGGTGTTAAAACTCCATGGGCCCCTGTCAGATATCAGAGAAAGGGAGAGTTTCTTGCACTGGATCCCAATGGTTATAAATCATGACTTTTTTTGATCCTGACAGATTGCAATTCTAGATGCTTAGAGCAGAAATAAAGACCACTGGGGGCCTGATCTTAACCCAAACACTGCTAATTGATGTACAAAACATGATGTTATCAATGCTCATTTAAGACCTGCTGCCAAACACAGGGAGTGTCTGTCTAATATTTATAGACTGATGGGTTATATAACAAAAAGGAATGTATATTTGGCCAAGGTTCAGTCTATAAACTATCCAGTTAATGGCACTGCAGCACAAGCTTAAATCAGCGCTGAACAGGTTAAGATAACATTATTTTATACAGTGTGTACAGAAATTATTGATACTGATTCCTAAAATCAGTTTTGTGGTAGTAACTTCTACTGCATACATTGCAGCATTTCCAATTTCACCTAATGCAAAAATGTCTGCTTCTATTTAGTGATTTGTTTTAACAGTTTAGGCATTTTTTGTGTGTGTACCCACAACGTCACTAAGCTGGGTGCATTCCCATGTTCCATGGGGACGCACCTACTGAATGTACTCAATGGGCAGACATATTGATGCATTTACACATCAAAAATTCATTGCATAGCTACATTTTTGTACAATCCTAAATGACCCTTGCTCATGTTAAAAAAATCCACCTTTAACATCAGTTATTTAATTATCTATCACCCAACAACCAAGCTCATAGCGGACCTTTGTACACAGAAGTTAGACTTGTGTGAGGCAATCATGCCATGCAATTACAACAGACACAATAAGGCAGCTGATATATTTAGAACAGGCTTAGGGCTTAGAATCGTTATCATCATCATCATCATCATTTATTTCTCTCCTCTGTCTAGAGAAAATATGCTATGTACAGAAACAGATACAGTATTCTTATATCAATGCTTTGGCACAATCCTATTAAAATGGTTCTTATTTACATTTCGTGTTATGGTCATTTTTCAGCTTCTTTTAATATATTTATTAAATGTATGTACACAGTTATGTACTTAGGTATTTATTAATGTATTTGTTTATATTGAGACCCTGATGAGCCAGATAAAATCATTATTTTGTCAACAGATCCAATATAACCTTGAACTAATAGTAACCAACATATTGACTATTACTAGATCCAGGTTACACTGAATCTATTGTGCTCAAGTGCAACTCTCCACAGCAGAGAAATGCCCATCTTCACATAGTGGGAGAGTCACAGCTGTGACATAACCTGTTTCCCTTTCACTAATCTTAGTTAAACTTTCACTTCAAACACTGAGTAATGTGATGGAATGGCCATGAATCAAATAAGATGGAAAATGTTTACATTCACATTTAGTTAATTTTATGACAAATGTCCCAAGACCACCCCACTAGTACTCATGAACCTATCTTTTAACCTTTTCGCTGCTGGGCAATGTCACAAAAATGAAACTCCCAGGACCCTGGTGTCACAGGAGGAGGTTACAAGGAAAATTGGTGGAATGCTTTCAAAAGTGTAGCAGCTGCAGGCGGTGGAGAGGATGGAGAAGGTGACAGAGGTATCATTGCTCTAGGGAACACATGGAGAGTGTTGGGGACGTGACCTACTATCAGGTCAGCAGGGCCATGGGAAGACAGGTGTGACATTGCTGTGTCACCATTCCTAATGTACAGTGTCACACGCTCTGTTCACAAACATGTGTGAGCATCAGTAATGAGTTGCAGGCCCCTGACACACACTTTCTTGAATGAAGAGGAAGAGGGGGCTTTAATAATGTTATTGTAAAATAATCTCCCTAATTATTGAGCTCTACCCTTAGCACCATCAAGCTGGATAACTAGAGCATTAAGAGATTTATGGTACTGTAAAGTATCTCCTGGAGTGAATGGATAATCAAAAGTGAATGTGAAAAGGAAGACAGAGATTAGCTTTTATTTCTCTCTTTCCTGCTGAGTACTAAAACCAGTATTAACATAGTCCTTAATGCACCTGCATTCTATTAATAACATCTTTAGTTTGTAGCATACACCCAATGTACATCACTTCACAGGTATGCAAACAATGCATTGATGTCAAATAATGAACTTTACTATGGAATATGTGCATTGTTAAAAAGAAATCCACCCAAAATGTAAAATTTAGTTCACTAAGAAATGCCAAAATACAGAGGAGATCATGACAGTGGGGGAATATCGGCACTGATTTTATGAGGTGTCACTTTTGTGTGTGTGATGCTTTTTATTCCATTGCTCAGATTGCACCTAGAAATGTATTTCTTCACCATTCTGCAGTAAAGGGCATTTGTAGGTAAACTCACCACATGGAATAAATCATGTACAGGACACTACCTAAATTAAAATAAAAAAATAACTAAAAAACAAATCCTCATCCAGCCCCAGTGCTATGCAGCCAAATCATCCTCCATCATATACCATCAATATGAAAGTTTTCAAATATTCAAATAAATATTTTCAATGGGATTAAGAAGACAATAGGATATCAAAGTCCAAGAGGCATATTTACTAAACCGTGGGTTTGAAAAAGTGGAGATGTTGCCTATAGCAACCAATAGATTCTAGCTATCATTTTGTAGCATATACTATTTATTTTTGTGTGTGTGATGCTTTTTATTCCATTGCACAGATTGCACCTAGAAATATATTTGATAGCTAAAATCTGATTGGTTGCTTTAGGCAACAACTCCACTTTTTCAAACCTGCTGTTTAGTAAATATACCCCCAAGAGGGTTTTTGAAGCAAGTAATATAGATGGATCTGCTGAAACCCGGATTTCGCATTCAGCACACCAGGTCTGTGCCTACTCGTCATCATTATCATCTATTTATTTATTTATTTATATAGCGTCACTAATTCCGCAGTGCTCTACTGACAGCTTAGGCTTAAAGGTAGGGGGTTTTCCCTGCAAACAGAAATGCATTGAGAAGAAAATAAACCTATGTGGGTAACATTGATGTGTGGAAATGTTTAAGAACCATCAAATATAAACATGGTTTGTCAGCCTGCTCATCAATCACTCAAGCTGGAGCTTGTCTCCTTTGCCCACCCCTCTTCGGGTCTGTAGCTCATAGAGGGGTGGGGTGGCATGAGGCATCAACACCTCAGGAGTCTTCGCATGGACTGCAGCAGTTAATATACTAGCAGCCACACTCTTTACTAACCAGGTAATGGAGACTATCAGCTGTGCTTGTGTGGCTGATGAGCTGAATATGGAGCAAGATGTTAGCTTAAAAACTATGGCTCTCCAGCAGGGCTTTTGAATGAAACCCTACACATCCATGGAAGTAGGGGGAGGAGATGGGGGGGGGGGGGGCATTTTTAGAAAAGATTAATGTAATTATAAGTATTTGACATTTACTTTTACTGGTTCTTTAAATTATCCGGTACAATCTGCTTTGTGACAATAGAGCCAGGACAACATAATCTTAAATCTGTGGTTAATGGACGGGATGCAACAACTGTTGTGTGCCTATAGGTTCCAATGATGAATCTGGCCCTAAATGTACTGCTAGTAGGCAATGGTAGGTGTTTAGGAGAAGGATGAATGGTCCTGTCTTATGGACAGGGACTATTAAAAGCAGCTGGTGGTTGGTCTTTGCCAGGAAGAATATCATCTTACGCCCTTCATTTCCAACTTGGCGGCTGGTTCATCATGTGAAAGGGGCCAGGACCTGCTGTTTCCATGGGTCCCCTTATCCTGCTGGTATTCTGACCATTAAGGCTTTAACTAACTCAAACATCTGAAGAAAATTATGTGAAACTAAAGCATTTTTTACTTTAGTTCCCATGAACAAAATGTCACCCTTAATGAAACAGAAATGTGGGCTTGAGGGTTGTATATTTGTTCTTCTCGTTCCTTTATTTTTCACGTCATTGTCCACATTGTGCTGCCATATTATAAATAAATGTTAGATGACCTTTGTGTAACAGTGGTTTATAAAATGTGTACAAATTCTCTTCAACTGAACAAATCAAATATTAATGCACATTATATATAAAGGGTAAAGAGAACTAAAAATAAAGTTCAGTATGAACCTAACCAAAAACAAGATAATTAATTTATGTTCAAAAATCTATCAAATTAAGGGCACCCTTTTTGCTCTTTTAAAAGACTATTTTTATATTCAGTATTTGTGTAAACATAAAAAATGGTATTCTGATATACACCATTTCACATACATTTTACAAAAGACATGTTTCATTTACAGAAGTGCATATGTGCATATTTCTTGACTGTGCAGAGTCAATTCCACTCCTGACCATTCCCTTGGTGATATACCGGTAATTCACCAAGAACAGACACGGACACTTACATGGATCAAATTGGCCACAGCATTCTTCAATGACATTAATGGAGGAAAAATGCAGTTAGCACCATGTCATCATCATTAGGACGGAATGGGCTTACTCTGCCACCCTGCCTTGCTGCCACCACCAGGCTCCTTTACAAAACACCTGGAACCTCTTACTTCTGGCTGTTGTACAGCTGCTTTAGTACCTCTTTGCTGGTGACTGTGGCTGGTTCTCCCTGACTTCTACTTAGGGTCAGGACTGCAGCGTACAAATATAGAGACACCTTGTCTGCGCCTCCTTATGTGTAGAGAAAATAAATGCAGCCAAACGGAGATAAATAGGAGACCCATTCCTAGAACAAAAATCAGTAAAATAAAATAGAAACTCCAAGGCTCATTGCCACATTGCTTAGTATGTTACTATTTGCACGCATCTTACCCTCCAGGTTTGGTATTTTCATCTTTCTGACCAGAATATGAATTTATGTGATTCTGTGCCATAGTCACAAAATGTGTTTTTGATATAGTTCTTTATATGCATGTGCAAGCTTTTTATTTTATTTTTACTTTATTTTCATTACTTTACTATATTTCATAGTAGCCACTATGCATCCCTTTAATCAGCGTCGGACTGGCCCAGCGGGCTACCGGTAAAATCACCGGTAGGCTCGGCTACCTTACGGCCACTCCCCCTTTTACCCGTGGGCGGAGCTTATCTGGAGGCCTCACCCGAGCACCCAGCTCCGCGCAAGCGCGTCAATTAGCTGCACACCCGATCAAGAGAAAGTCACTGAAGTTGCAGCGTATATCCCCCGGCATATCGAGCGCACACCGCCGACTTCACACAGCCACCTTCGGACACCTCTTACCGCCTCCACCATGACCTGCTCCAAGCAGCCACAGTCATAAAGAGGGAGACTACAGAGGGAGACCACGGAGTTCAGACTGCAGCCGATTGCACCGCAGAATCCACTGCCGAGCGCACACACCTTTCTAATAAGGTAATTGTAACCTCACATAAGATCAGAGGATCAGAGCAGCACCGCTGCTACGCAGCCATCCCTGGCACACACCAGCTGATATCCAAGACATTGGCATCATATTCCAGTCTTCTGGGACGTTTACCAACATCCATTGCATTTCTGACTGTGCATCTATCAGTTATCTTTTGTGACTGTTAATGTGTATTTTGTTTATTCAATAATCTGTTTCCTCACACTTGTTTACTTAATCCCAGTCACCACACATATCCCACCGAGAGCATATACAAGTTTTTGCATCTAACAGCTACCACCAACTTCATCTCACCCTATTGTACTTGAGCGCCCTGTGCACCATTCCGTTTATAATTGAATGTGGGGCTGAGTGTGGGGAGGAGGGCTATCTATTAAATGTGAAAATTAATTATTTAATGCTAGGAACAGTCGTAGGAAATGGATGTATTAAACATAAATGCTATTAATTTATTGCTGGGGCTGTTTGGAGGAAAGGTAATAGGTTTATTTATTAAATGGGAATACTATTACTTTAATGTTGGGGTTGGTTGGAGGGAAATAGATCTATGTATCACATGTGAGCACTATTACTTTAATGTTGAGGCTGGAGAGAGGCCTAATTATTTAATGTGGGTGCTGTTTATTTAATGGCAGGGATGGTTGACGCTTCTAAATGTACCCATTATTTTTTCCAAATAGGGCCCTCAACATTCCAGGATCCAGACAAGCCACAACTAAAGAAACCAGGAGCCACAGGTGGTAAAAGTGACAACAACAGGTAGGACATTCTGTCAAATGATCTGAGTCTAGTGGTGGTACTCCAGGTGTTGTGAAACTATAAGTCCTAGCATAAGCTGCTATATATTGGCAAAGCATGCTGGGGCTTGTAGTTTCACAACACCTGGAGTGCCACAGGCTAGCCAATCCTGGTCTAGTGGGACAATCCTGATTTTTGGTGACTGTTCTGTCCAATCTAAGGGGCAGGTCAACACTGTGTATTCTTTATACACACACTGCATTCTTTATATACTGCACTAAGGTGATCGCTGTCCTTCGTGGACTGACCACTCCCCCTCTAGTGTCTGGCCCCGCCTCTATGATGGCTGACCACACCCCCTTTGGTGGGCCCCTAGTGTTGCATTCCCTGGTGGGCCCTTCATACCCCAGTCCGACACTGCCTTTAATACTCTATTTCTCCTATTTTTTTAGTGTTGGGTTCAACACAGGAGATCCGGGGAATGGATTAGAAGGTTAGCTCTTAGCTGTAAGGCTGGGTACACACTGGAGCATTTTTGTCCAATAATCGGGCAAATCAGCAGACATACGACCGTTCGGTCGGAATTCGGGTTAGTGTGTATAGTGACACAATGGTCGAAAGTCGTTCCAAAGTGTCGATTGTCAACCTATTTGGTTGTTTAATATTTTCTGACCAATCACCTAACCATCATGTAGTGTGTATGCACTCATGCTCACAATCTCCATAGAGTTTACAGAGTCGTGCTCTTTTCAGCCGATGCTTGCAATGAATGTCCCTGTGAATACATGTAGAGAGTGCTGTAGAAGAGATAATTAATTTGTTCGTTCTGAAACAGAATGTTTCCGAGTCACAGAAGCTAATGAAATTCATTAGGACATGTAGATAGCTGTAACAAGATGGTTTTAATCAGAGTGGCAATGTGACAAGAATGAATGAATGAATATTGTGCTGTCATTCTCCGAAGGACCAGATGAAGGACCAGATGAAAAGCTAAGATCTGTAGGTAAATCGTGTCAGTGTGTATGCATGAATCTCAGACTGATTGAACCTTTTGTCGTAGGTACAATTGTTCTAGATAACATGTCGTATAGAAAATTCTCCAGCGTGTACCTAGCCTAAATCACTAGATTACAGCAGGTAAAAGGCATGGTGCAGAGTCTTATAGGACAAGTGGTGCTTTTGCTACAATAGAGCACTTAAAAGAGGTGTTACATATCACTGTGAGGTAGTGATGGAATACAGAATTTTTATAAACAGACTAGATCACCATGTGTTGTTTATATTGCAAAAAAAAGCAGTCTCCAATCCAATCCTGATTGAATTAGACCCACTTTCTGTCACTAACAATCCCAAGTTAGGCATATATCGTTTGACAATGGATATGACGTGGAACCGAGACAAAAATTCCCATCTCCATGCTGCAGCAGCACACCTGATCTCACTTGGCATAAACACACATATTCTCTTCATCCTTCTACTGGTCACATCTGACATTCTGGGTTTTTTTTAAAAATAAGTAAATCTGCAAGCCTATACACAAATGATCTTGAATGCCCTTAATAATTAGAAATGTTCAGGCTCGGTTCCCCGAGAACCGATCACACCCGAACTTCGCCGATCCTTCGCACGAGCCGGATCGGTACTTTCACGCACCCTCGGAATTGAAAATGAGGCAAAACGTCATTGTTACGTTGTCGGATCTCGTGAGTTTTGGATTCTATAAGTACTGCCCTCCATGTCGATCTAGCGCCATTTCACAGAGGGACACAGAAGGTTCTTGGCAGCCTCTAGTGCAGTTGGGCAGTGTCATAGCTAGAAAAGAAAGAGGAGGGGTTGCAGTGTTCTTCAAAGTCTCCAGTGACATTCAGAAGAGCTCCATTGCTAATTGTCATTGCTGAAATAGAAATAATAGGGCTGGTAGTCTTGGTCTAAATCTGCAGTCACATTGTACGGTGTTATATTGCTCACACACAAACAGGAGAGCTCCATTAATCCATTGCTAATTGTCATTGCTGAAATAGAAATAATAGATCTGGCAGTCTTGGTCTAAATCTGCAGTCACATTGTACGGTATTATATAGCTCACACACAAACAGGAAAGCTCCATTGCTCAATTGCAAATTGTCATTGCTCAAATAGAAATAATAGGGTTGGCAGTCTTGTGCTAAATCTGCAGTCACATTGTACGGTGTTGTCAAAATGGATTGACAGCAGTACACAGAAGACCAGGAACACCAAGCAGCTGCTGGCACCAGTCAAGATGATAGTAATCCCTCTACATCATCTGCTAAAGTCTTTGTTAAAGTGCATAGTGTTTTTAAGTCAGGGAAACAAAAATGTAAAAAAACACCTTTTACCTTGGTAAAGTAAAAAGACCTGTAATCCAGGCAAAGTTATCTGCAGAAAAAATAAAATTGCCAACATGCCATTCTACACACGCAGTGGCAAAGAAAGAATGAGACCTTCGCCTTTTTCTATGAGTGCTAGTTCTGCAACTGTCACTGAGGCATTTTCTTGTAAGGTCAGTCATGACCAAGCAAGACCTTGTGATTCTGTCAAAAAGTGGTGCCAAAATACTTTTACGTGTAGAAGCCAAGCTGAAAGAAAACAGTAAGTCATTAGAGGAAAATGTATGTTCAGATTCAGAAATGACACAAATCCCTGAGGAGAGTCTATCCAAGAGTGCTTTGCATAAGCCTGACCTTTCTGATAGTCTAACCACAAAGAAGGCCTCTTTCAGCATTTCTGCAGATGTGTGCATGAACAGCCCAAGTGTAGCCGGTGATACACAAATTAAGGATGCCACTTTGGAATTGCAACAGGATGAGGGAGAATATTTGTGTAGCTGATGAGGACACTAATGAGGATGTTGATGAGGATGATGTTGTTTGTGTAAGTCCTGCACCAGTGGAAGCAGTTCTTGCACGTGATGAGAAGAAGGCCATTGTCATGCCTGGGCATAAGATAAAAAAAATACACCTCTTATGCATGGAATTATGTTTACCCAAATCCTGACAACAGTTGTCTAGCCATTTGTAGCTTTTGTAAAGCCACAGTCAGTAAAGGTAGTGACCTTAACCATCTAGGAACCTCATCCATGTTCCGCCATTTGAAGCGAGTTCATAGCAAGTTATTGGGAAACGTATGCTAAAAAATAACAACAAGCAGTCCAGCATCAGCTAGGTCCCTTCTTTCAGCTAGATCCAGACACCTGTAATCTACACCCACAACACCGTCCTAATCAATATCCTCAGTAGCGATCGGAGTTAGTCCTGCATCCAAGTTGCTAAGGCTAGATGACTATTCCACTATCCTGGATTCCTCAGAAGAATTCTTCAGCGTTAGTACCACTGCTGCTGCTGGGGGTGGATCTTCATCCCAGTAGCAGACCAAGAAGAAGACTATTAGTAGTTTACAACAATTGACTGTTACACAATCCTTTGCAAGGGGAAGCAAGTATGAAAGCTGTTACCCAGTCACAAAGCAGATTGCAGACGCCATGGTGACTTTGCTAGTATTAGATCTGCATCCAATATCCACTATTAATGCAGTAGGTTTTAGACAGTTACTTAAGGTCTTGTGTCCCCATTACCAAATTCCATCACACCGTTTTACTAAAAAAGCTATTCCTCACCTCTACCAGAAGGTAAAAATTTAATTCTACCCAAACTAAGGGATGTTATAGCAACATGGCTTATCCTGCTTGGACTCTCAGGATATGTAATTTCTGATAATGCCACCAATATTGTGAGAGCATTGCAGTTGGGTGAATTCCATCACATTCCCTGTTTTGCTCACACAATAAACTTGGTGGTGCAGAGCTTTTTAAAAAATGACAGGGACGTGCAGGAGATGCTGTCTGTGGCAAGTAATATATCTGGACATTTCCGACATTCGGCAACAGCATTTAGGAGATTGCAGCAGCTACAAGAGCAATTTAATTTACCCTGCCACCAACTGAAGTAAGAGGTGGTAACAAAGTGGAATTCCACCATGTATATGCTTCTGAGGATGGAGGAACAGCGAAAAGCCATCCACGCTTACTTCACAAGCCATGACATTGGGAAAGGAGGGGGATGTATTTTACTCAAGTGCAGTGGAGAATACTTTCCGTGTTGTGCAAGCTGCTGAAGCCATTAGAAGTAGTCACCTGCAAAGTGAGTTCAGACACTGCTAGCTTGAGCCATGTGATTCCCTTATTTAGACTTTTGGAAAATCAGCTAGAGAAACTGAAGCAGGAGATCAAGTACTTTATTTGCTTCACCAGGATCCAAGAGTTTTCAAAATCTTGAAATTGGATAACTACATTTTGGCGACTGTGCTTGATCCTAGTTTTAAGAACTATGTCTTCTCTTTGTTTCCAACTGACCCAGATCTCAAGAGATGCAAGGAACTCCTGGTGAGCAAGATGACAGGTCAAGTGTTACATGACAGCATGATGTCTCCTCCTTCAGTTTCTCAGTCAACTGCTGCTAGGAAAAAACTTAGCTTTCCCAAGAGACCCAGGGATGATGCAGATAACTCAGCATTTTGACATCTAGTCTTGTCTACTGTAAAAGAATTGACCAACAATAGTGACACCTCTGCTGTAACTCAACCTGATCCTACTATCAACTATCAACATCCAAAGAATGGTAGAGGATTATTTTAATTTTTTTTGAAGACAACAGTTTTATGAACAAAGAACAATGTTACTTGCAGAAGTAATGTAAGGATGGCTATCTAAATAGACGTGTATATGTATTACTCATACCTTACACTTTGCTGCTCTTTCATCAGTATTGCACAAAGTGTTTGTAATCTGCACTTTACATCAAAGGTACCTAATTATATTATAATTTTGTGTGAAATGGGGCTGATTCAAAGCTCAGTGATAAACTTGATTTTTGCTGTGAATTTCAATGGCTCATTTTAGTGCATTGTCTGGCACCCAGGATTGGTCTTGGTCTGATAAAAGCATGCATCTCGGGGGGGTCAGTGCTCGTCGCCATGTATTAGCTGTAGAATTACCACAGTTATCCAAGGAACGGGTGGAGTGATCAAATGAACCATAACTGATTTCATGATTCATTCTCAGTTTCACTGCACCAGCCATGTGCTCAGGGTGACAGGGATCTCCTTGTCTTCATTTTTCAAAGCTTAGTCTGAAGGGGCCAGTTACACACCCATTTGTTTTCTCTGGTCTCTGATCTGTTCTTTAAACTAGACATATTTATCGTCCTGCCTCAGGGCCTCCTCTGTATTATTCTTCTGAAGCTCAGTGTATCTCTCGTGTACAAGCTCTCTTAAATCCGGGATCTCATCCGGTGGGTCACGTTTTAACTTAAATCTGGCCTCTTCAACTGCGTCTATATATTGGTCTAAATCTCTGTTCAATGCAGCGTATTCCAACATGACAGTTTCCATGATGCCCACATGTTCTGTGTCGCAATCTGTCTGAAGCAAATCTAATGCCACTCCAGTTGTAATATCCATTCCTGTGTCTATATAAGTTTGGCAGTTCTTCAGGGATGAGAGGGAGGTATCCACAGAGGAGAAGGAGATTAAAGATGCAGCACGAGCAGACTGGTTTAATATTGTGGAGTTCATTGACAGCACTGTTAGGCTTAAGGCAGCTAAGCTATTGGTATCTTGTTTTGTGGGGGCCCAAACAAACCAAGCACTTCATCCACAAGAGTAGCACTACTAGTCGCTGGAGTGCTTGCTTTATTAAACTGTACATGTCCTTTTCAATATCTTAAGGGTGGGTGGGAGGGCCCAAGGACAATTCCATCTTGCACCACTTTTCTTTTCTGCCACTGCTGTGTGGCAATGTTTTCTAGATGTGCTATGAACTGCCGTGTGTTTGTGTCAATGCTCTGTCGCTTAGTATCCAGCCAGGTCGCTGCAGTCTTTGTTTGAAAGTGTATGAAAATAATATTGTGACCTGTGAGATGGTCAAAATTGAGTGCAAATGACTTGAAATTAGTGTTATTGAGGTTAATAATAATGTAGGGGAAAAAAAGAGCAAAATTATGTGATTTTAGCAAAAAAAAAAATAGGGATCCAAAACCAAAACACGCAAGGGCGGTTTTGCCAAAATCAAAACCAAAACCAAAACACAAAGTTAATCCAGATCCAAAACCAAAACCAGAACATGGTGGTCAGTGAAATCTCTATTAATAATAGGTGTGTAACACCCAGTGGTACTCACCATCATAATGAAAGAAACTACAACACTGGTATGGGCGACTTGAGCAATCCGAAGATGACCTGTCCGATGAAAATCTAATTGAGACTGTTTAAAAAAATTATGTTTGGTAACCGCGATGTGACATGTGACATCCCAGTGCTAGTGAATTACGTCAGTGAAAAACGCGACGCTACTATGACTACTGTTAAGGGGGTATACAACGAAGTGGCGCCTTTACAATGTTTTTTTTTTAACGAATCATACATTGAACAGACGCCGCATGGTTGTATACCCCCTTATTGGTAGTCATAGTATCGTTGTGTTGTCCACTGGCGCAATTCACTAGCAGCGGGATGCCACATCATCAACATCATCATCAACATTTATTTATATAGCGCCAGCAGATTCCGTAGCACTTTACAATTGGGAACAAACATTAATAAGACAATACTGAGTAATACATACAGACAGAGAGGTAAGAGAACCCTGCTCGCAAGCTTACAATCTATAGATCGCGGTTACCAAAATTCATTTTTTTAAACAGTCGCAATTAGACTTTCATTGGTCAGGTCATCATCGGATTTTTCAAGTCGCCCATACCAGTGTTGGACTTTCTTGCATCGTAAAATCGTACCCAACTCGTCACACCACTGCAAACAAGTGTTACTAGTTTTATACCTTTATACAAGCACGCCCACTCTTATTGTCCCAAAAAAGGAGAAGGCAAATTAAAATAACTTCACTTTATATCCAGAGGAACAGTAGTGCTTCCTTAGTTACCTTTAAATGATGGACATTGGCCTCATAGTATCACATGATACTCTTCGTTTTCTATAACCCTTTATGGCTTGTCTTGCAATAAACTCCTTCTTTACATCTTGTTCCCTATGAAGTTTGAAAAGGAACTCCAGCCCTACCAAGTGCTGATTTACTCTTTCCGCTATATGGTAGGCATCCGTATCCACTGTAATATAGCCAAAGCAGCTTCTAGAGATATGCAGTGCCAGTGACCCAGCAAATGTCAATCCTTGACATTTTTCTCTGCCTTCACGGTCAGTTTAGTAAGAAAAGCATAATCCTATGTCTGTTCTAAGTTTTTATAATTGGAGCAGTTAATCCTCTTTAAACATTAATTATAAGTCATCTGTGAAGGTACACTTGAAAACAGCCAATTGTTTATATGAATCACTTATCAATCGGCTGTGCAAGTTGCAAGAATATTAGAAATGGCACATAAGTCCCTACTGTCACTTTTGCCATCCTGCTGTTTAAGATCCTACCCATGGGAATTATCTGCATTGTGAACTTAGCAGACCCACCTGTGACTGCAGCTGGCTCAGTGGAACCTTACGCACTGTACTTACACTGTGTTCCATTGCCCTCTATGCCTCTAACTTGTGCCACGGCAGCCTACATTGCAGTTTTATGGAGAGACTCTCTGTTGTCAAGAATATCATAGGCAAACACGGGTGTTCCTTCTTATCTTGTGCTAAGGAGACTTCATACTCTGCCAGCTGCCCCATGAAGCTAAGTAAGGGTCCATAAACAAAACAATCATCCAGGAAATGGATGACTAACTGAATTCCTGTTTCCTCTCTTAGTACCCAGTCTAGGAAGGAGCTAAAGGCCTCAAAGAAAGCACATGATATAATAAACCCTATAGGGAGACATTTGTCCACATAAATTTTCTCTTCCCAGAGGCCCCTGGAAAGGGTGCTGCCAATATTTTTCTGGAAACTTTCACCTCATTGGAGGATAATGTCCAGGTTATCCCAGCCCCAACCTGAACGAGCCCCTTTCCTGAGCCTGAACTGCTCATCATAGTTTAGCCAATACTGATTCCTGAGAGACCTATAGGCTTCCCCTATGGTATCCTTATACATGCAAAGACTGGAACCAATCTCCAAACATTCTGGCAATTAATTTGTAGTGCGTACTCCCACCCTCCTTTCTCCTTCTCCTGTAGTTACACACCCAGTCAAAATTGAACCATTCCAAATGGAACAGTGAAAATGTCTCCATGTATTCACCCATCATTTTTATGAAGTCTACCTTCAGAACACACATAAAGCCATCCAATGGCCTACTCCGATAGTTCCTCAGTCTCACATGTTGTGGTCACTTAACCACTACTACATGAGCCCACCAAACTCAGATCATATGTAATTTCCCTAAATATTCCCCAGATCTTTTCCCTGTATCTCATTGGCCCCACTGGCACCACTGGCACCACTGTCTTATCTGTCAGTGACTGGGACCAGGCCATCATTGTGGAAGGAGTAGTTGCTGCCCTAGGGGTTTGTAGCTTACCCATAGTGTTAAATCCTGGAGTCACAGTCCCCATGAGTACATTTATCCACCTGAGAACATACCATCCTACCCTCTGGAATTCTAGGTATCTATACATTATATCAATTATCCCAGTAAAGTGTGGTGCATAAATACCTGTAACTTTGAGCTGTGCTGACCTGCCAGTACCTGGTTCTCTGGTCCTCCTCCTCCACCGGCCATGTGTTAGGCCTGTTCTTCACTCTTTATGGACCTATGAGAGCCATTACCACCTCTTCTTCCTCACAAGTTCTCCTCCTCCTTGCTTGTTCTGCTGGTGCAATCAAGAATGCCTTCATCATCATCATCACCATTTATTTATATAGCGTCACTGATTTCACAGCACTGTACAGGGAACTCATTCACATCAGCCTTGCCATTTAGCTATTCTTCTTCTGGCCTCTCTCCTCTCCTTGCTCCTCCCATGCTCTCCGCTCCTCCAATCCTTGCTGCCTGTCCCTCCTTGGTTTGTGAGAGCTGTGGCTGCTGGATGAAGTCCACCTGAGCAGCCTCTCTATCAAAACCTTGCTCTACTCAGCAGGTTCTCCCAAAACATAATCACAGTGGGGATGATGGACTTAAACACTTTGGTGGCATGTAGTGTGCTCTGGCAGGACTTGGCTGGCACCCTCCCCCAGGTCCATGTTGAGCTCCCTGATCTTAATCCACTTACTGCCTCTAACTAAAGTGGTATACGGCAGTTGGCCCAGTGCCTTGTCGATGTCAGTGTGCTCTACATTTACACTATATCACCAACGCATGAGTATGTGTAAATAATCGTCACCTTGCAAATTACATATATATATATATATATATAGAATATATAAGTTAAATATATATATTTAAATATATATATATATATATATATATATATATACTGTTACATCTAATTCCACAACCCAGCCTAACCAATCCCCATCACTAATCTTATCAATTGACATTCCCTTGCTACCACTGGTAACCCTGCTCATTTCTAATCTAGTCATGTTCCCCTTCCACGAAGCTTTGTTTACACAGCTCGTTCCAGGTTTGATGAGATTGGAGCCTATCAGCTCACTGTGATGTTGCTGCGACAAGAGGGATGTATAGGTGAGGTACACCTTTTAATGTTAATAATCACAGGTAATAAGTTTTGAATTAACAAAATATGTAGATTTTACTTCTCTGGGTCTCATTTACATAGAACAAAATGGCTCAGGTGCAGTGAAGCCATGCACCTTCATTCCCACAAGTTCCCCATATTCAGCAACGTCAAAATACACGTTCTAGTTGCGCTTTGGCGCAGGAGCACATTTGTAGGCACACTTTGCACAATGTAAAACAGAGCTTCAAAGAAACAAAGTGCCAAGTTTAATAAAAGTAGTTTTGATATCCCCTCAACTCTCATGATTAGTTTCAGTCATAAATGAGGCTAAACTGTGTAGTGTTTTAGCAGAAAAAGTGAAACGTTTAAGTTAACAGAAGGGGTGTTTCTGAAGTGCTAGGAGGTTGGACTTTGATGTGACATTACACATTCGTACAGGACGACTCTTCAGATTTTTTGCTGAACACCTGGGCAGACTTATAGTTTGGGAAGGCATCTTCTGAAAGCAGACAGAAGGAGTGCACCTTCAAGTGTTCCTTTAAACCGTGAATCAGCACATGGTAAGGAAACCTTCATCCCACAATATTTACCTTGCTTACCCTGTATATGCTCATATGTGACAGCTTTATAGCTGTGTTTCCCTGTGCTTAGTATGATGGTGTCAGGACGTGACTCACATGTGACAGAAGACCTCCCACGTGCAAGGACCTTATACCACCAAAATGACTAATGATATATTTACGAGTATGGATGCAGCTGTTGCTAAGAATTAACTGTTGTCTTTTTATGACTTAAACCCTTTTGCAGCCATTAGGGTAGACAGGTCACTTAATAAACTGCAGATGGCTATAGGTATTTGGCAGGTATCCCTATATTCTTCACATAAGACTTGGGTAGTGTACAAGCTGGAATGTTGGACACTTTGCTTTCAGTTAGGTTTGAGTCCTATGTGATAAAGTTGGGGTTGGTATATTGTACAATTTTAATAATAAAATAATTGCGTTAATAAAGATAAGTAAATAAAAGACAGACAGAAATAAACAATCAGTCTATGTGGTCTGCATACTTTCTCGTCTCTTGTGTTGTGTGCTGGATATAGCTCTTAGCGTTGGTTCTTATTATGGGGCCTATTTATGATTAGGTAGTGTTAAGACTAGTTTTCTATTGCTGCTTATCCTAGTGAAAGAAAACTTCCCATCACTACTATTTGCCATAACATATTCAGCTCCCCGGCCATACTGGCTGGCAGCGGTAAGAGGACTCGCCAGCAAGTCCTGGGTCCATCTGTGCATGTGTGACTTGGCGTGTTGACTCACGCATGTACATTGAAACTGAAAGCCTGGACTTGGACTTTCAGTTGCAGTTTCCTTTAAAAAAATAAAAAAAAAGAAGTAAAAATTTTTTTTAATGTTTCAAAAATGTAAAGCATCCTGATTCATAGAATGGATTTATTTCAATAAATAAACCTTTCTTCAAGTCTTCTCCCCTACTATTGCTGTCCTAAGATTGTGATAGCGATAAGAGGAGAGCAGTGGTATTTATAACACCGCAGATCATGGTAATTAGGCTTCCCTGTGCAAAGCCTTCATCAGAGACGGCAGTTGGTTGTTATCACCAGTGATAGCTGGTGATAGCTAACACCAGCCTGTTTGGTAAATAACGAGATGCTCTAAACAAGCTTTTCTCCCTTTCATAGATAGGTGCCATTTGTATCTAAGGGAGCGGCGCCCTGGCATGAGCAATTCTGGCTGTGTGACATGTAGGGCAATTGAGGGCTGCAATATATGTGGGACAATGCAGGAAGTCATAACATGCTGGACATTGGGGCTATATTATGTCCTTGACTAATGAGAGCCTTATTATATGCTGTTCATTTGCACTGCTATATCTTCTGATGGGGACTGCAGAATATTGTGAATAATTGGCGCTTTATTATTTTATTATTGTATGGGGGTAATTATTTTAAATGCAGTGCCACTCGAGGGAAGCAAATACAAAGTACTAATTACCAAAGTGCTGTCAATCTGGAGCTTGTTCGCGTTAAAAAAGTCCTCATGGGCAATGTATATATCTGTTATGAGCCTTTTGTCAGTGACTAATGACTAGGTGCAAAACATTGAGTAACCTCAGACTTGTAAACATAGATTAGTTTTAATCATCATTAACTGTATAGCAAAATAACACTGGCTCAAAGAAAACCGCAAACACCTAGCCATCCAGTGGGCAGCTAGGCCTCTTACCGCTTTCACTTTAGTGTCACACAATTACACAATCCTTATACTGCTAAGGTTCCCACCTCAGCCAATTATTGTGGTCACTCTCTCTCTCTATCTCTCTCTCTCTCTCTTCTCTCTCTCTCTCTCTTAGAAACACAGGGCTGTCTTCCTTATTCCCTGGCACCGCCGATGCCACCACCACCATCTTGGATCTTCAGGCATGCGCACACATGCGCATAAGCATTCTTTATGAAAACTTGTCTCCTTTTCTATTGGCTACAGACTCCCCGTCCACTAATTGCCTCCAATATATAAAGCAACTGGGGTCAGTTTATGTTTCTTGCTCTGTCAAGCTGACTCCTGGCTCCAGATCCAGTATGTTCCCATTAAATCATTCTGCTCCAGTGTGTTCCTGGTATATCCATCTGCTCCAGTGTGTTCCTGGTATATCCATCTGCTCCAGTGTGTTCCTGGTATATCCATCTGCTCCAGTGTGTTCCTGTTATATCCATCTAGTCCAGTGTATTCCAGGTATTGCCAGTAACCTGATATCTTCAGCCATCCGCTGTTTTTTTGGTGTCTTCCACAATCCATTATACTCTTGGGGGTAAATTTATCAAGCTGCTGGTTTGAAAAAGTGGAGATGTTGCCGATAGCAACCAATCAGATTCTATCTGTCATTTTGTAGAATGTACTAAATAAATGATAACTTGAATCTGTTTGGTTGCTATAGGCAACATCTCCACTTTTTCAAACCCGCAGCTTGATAAATTTACCTTGTGTTGTCTTCAGAAACATGCTGCATTCCTAGTATCTATACCAAGTTTATACTTGGCATCTCTATTCGCATTGTACCTCTTGATTCCACTTACCTGCTGATCACGCCTTGTACCTATACAAAGGGCCACGACCTGGGTATGGATAGCAGTGAATCTCATACCTCCTTTTGGGGCTCCCTGGTGAGTAGAGTCTGCAACTATTCTATAGGTAGTGTCACAAACTCAATGCACTTAAATCACAAAACACACACACACAATATAAATTGCCTAAGTGATTTCTTCTGTGAAGCTTTCTTTTCTTAGAGTCGTGAGGGCACTCTTCTCTTATTTACCTTTTTGCCTCCTCTCTGCGCACCCTTGTCTACCTCTAGAAATGGGCCTGCAGATAGTTGTCCTGCAACTGCCATGTTGTAAGTGTTGAATAATCAACTGTTGCAAACACTAGAGCATCATCAGCTATGAAGTAAAAAATGTTCCTCGCAACTATCCCAGAAGAATAAACTGTTAAGTAGGCAACGGATTTATCTCCCAAATAATAGGGGTCCCAGCCTTGTAATATTTATAATGGTTTGACATTTTTTAAATCATTACATTAAAATGATCCTTACACATGTCAGATTGTAGTCTTTGTTGTCATATATTTTCATTGCCATCATTGTGTGGAGACCAGCTAAGTGGTCAGATGGAACACATCAAGGAATCGTTTGCCAGGGTAAAAGAAATGCATAAGGAATGGATATATATTTTTTTTACAGAAATGGAAGCAAATAAATTACAGTTAATTATAATTAAATTATCAACCAAAGAAGTTAAATAAAAAATATTTGGAATTCCAGAATATCTGATATATGCACATGTGAAAGATATAAAAAGAAATTAACTATTTTTCAAGTAAGTAAAAATTTGATTTCAGAGATGTCACATTCTTGTGTTATTAGTAATAGAATTTAAGTGTATCCCAGATGGTGCGTTTTAGGGTGAAGTGAGCCCATCTGTACCACAAAGAGCAGGGCGTGTCTGTAATGGGATAATACATTTTTGGCAGTATTTATTGATATTTTCTGCCAGAAAAAGCAATGGCTACAAGTGCCCTTGTTCACTCTGTGAGCCTTAGGAAGTATGGGGATGTCGAGTAACCACTTCAAAGCTGCAGTGGAAAGGAACTTGAACCAGGCTAGAGGGTAAGTGACTGGGCAGGAATTCTAATTCCTCTCAGGATTAATGTCGTGAGTGTTTGAAGCAGTCAAAGAGGTGAGGAAAGATGGCAGACTCTCAATTAGTTCTGTTTAGTCTATAACTTCAGTTTTAAATATGGGTTTAAACTAGTCAGGAGCTGGGTCGTGATATTCAAGATCATGTAATGACTAAACTGTTACTATGTTGAAAGTATTAAAGTAAAGAATTAAATGGAAGATATAAAAATGTATAGACCATGCTTAACCTGTGGCACTACAGTTCCCAGCAGTGCCGTAACTTAATATTTTAGATCCTGGGGTGCAAAAAAAATGCGGCCCCCTAGCCCTCATTGTTAACCAAATAAACCTAAAATATCCATAAACTGCACCTTCCTTCAGCATTGTGTCCTAGGCGGTCATCCCTATTGCACAGCCCTAGTTACAGCCCTGGTACCCAGCATACCTTGCCTATCTTCAGGCTAGCTTCATGAGTTAGACTGAAGTTGATGTCTCTTCTTCTAGCAGTAAGCTATTTTCAGCTACATAAAAAATATTACTGACGGGTGAAGAAGGAAACAACAAGCATGACAATGAAAAATTCCTGGAAATTCTTGGAATGATTCCACAGATTGGGAAATCCAGTTGAAACTGATGCAATATTGTCCTTTCTAGATTCCAGAGTTGATTATATCATCTCAGGGAATGTCTCTTGTGGAACATCTGCACATAAAACCATTGTTTTCAACTCTCTAACATCAAAATCTCTCTTATGCTTTTTGAAATATGCAGTAGATGAAACTGGAAGGTGCAAAATGTGTTTATTCTCTTGTACAGAATTATCATCCTTTAAAAAACTCATAATTTTCTTGGAATATTTATACCCATATGGGACTGTTGTGCGTTCAGCAAAGTATAAGTCCAAACCTGCTAACATTATTAAAGAAATTTGGGGCACTAGAGGCCACACATCACAGTCTGCTGTGATCACGTCCCCCAATCAAACAGATCTCTTCAGATAAATAAGTAGGCTTAACATATATCTAGCTGTGGAAATCACAGCCCTCACACGGACTACAGCTTGTATATCGGAGGGACAGACACTGGAAGTCGCCTCAATCACTGTGTGAATGCTCAAGTGTATCTTAAACAGTATAATGTAGTGTAGCCTACACAGCCCTCACAATATTGGGATAATTGTGTTTGAGTCAGTGTAAATAATTAGGACTTGGTAAAACCTATAGGCCTAGGATGATCCTGGTTTATTCAGACTGAAGTCTGTTTAGATTAGTCGTTACTAAAGTATTTGGTGTTGTGACACAAATGCCACATTTAATCGTGGCATAACAGTGTTAAAAGGGAACTCCAAATTTATTTTGAAAATTATTTTATAAATTTGTATCCTCCAATTAATAATATGATCATTTAACTGCAGATCTGTTGACTGCAAATTTAAGCCTGTGGCATGAACAGTCCGTTTTATCAAGGGGATTGGGGCTGAAAGTCAGTGGGGTCCCTGATATGATGGTGGGCAAGTCCAATACTGCCAAGAAGAATAATGAAGTTCTTATCAAATGGACAAGTGCCCATGTGCCACCAGCCTAAAAAAGGCTCTACAGCTCTGAGAGCTTGTTTCCAACAATGGAGGGTTCTAGTGGTTCCACATTGTTGTGGGGCAGATATTCCTGGCATGTTTGGGTGTAGTTATTCCATTAGAAAGCAAGGCCAAGGCCAATGTTACTAAGTAGTTATCTTCACCCAAAGTTGTAGCATTCCTTTCCTGACAGGAGGGATAAGTTCCATGATGGCAATGCCCCCATCCACAAAGCCCATGTGGTTGCCCAGTGGATTGAGATCCATATGTATTGCCTTCTCGGTCACCAGATCTGAGCCCAAATGAGCATGTAGGACAGTGATGGGCAGCTATTAGCTGGAGGACCACTTCCAGCCAGAAGAGCCGTCACCTTAGTGTCATGGTTTATGAGCCATCATTGCTTTTCTCTGCTTTATATGGTCTCAGTTCTTAGTCTCTGCTATGCAGGGGCGGATCTAGAAAACTACTGTACCCGGGGCGATTTAGGGGGGGGGGGGCGATTTAGGCCCCGCCCCTTTCTAACATCTTAGGCTGCCGACGGCTGCACACTATGTGCAGGTCCGTCCAGCCGTGACAGGCAGGGACAGTGTGCTGCCCGGCTGCTCTGATTGACGCACACTGTCCCTGCCTGTCACGGCTGGATGGACCTGCACATAGTGTGCAGCCGTCAGCAGCAAGTGTCTGACAGGGGGGGCGATCCCCCCTGGATCCACCACTGCTGCTATGTGTCCCACCAAGCTTCGCCAGCTGCCCTAGCTGTTTCTTAGTAAGAGCGGGAGCTCCGGGGTATTAATTCTCTGTGATACATAAAGCAGAGAGTAAGTCTGGGTACACACTACAGAAAACTTATCCCGATGCGATATAGTTAACGATTTTACCAACGACTGGAAACAAAAAAGATGTCCCAATCAGCATGCCGATTCATGTGTACACACTATACACGTTTTACAAGATTCACCTTCAGATCTGTGCTCATCCTCTGTCATAACCATCGGCTGAAAAGATTGTGACTCTGCACAGACCATAGAGATCTATGGACACTGCCGGTCCTGAGTACATACACACTGCAGAATTGGAATGACATTGTTACATCGTTAAACAAGATTTTTAGTATAGTTTAAAATCAAATGAAACGATATGAGGTGCTCTGGAATGGTAATTGTTCATCGTTGGAGCATACACACTAATGCGATATCGGGCCGAACGGTCGTTAATCGTGTGATTGGCCCGATAGTCAGCTGAAAATCCGATAGTGTGTACCCAGCCTAAGACTGAACTTGATCTTATTCTTTGCCCAATGCTATGTGATTACTGCTTACAAAAATAAACAATGTAATGATCTTGTAATCAATAGATTAGTAATGGGTGGTCACTGGTACTCCCAGGGAGGGGTTAGTTAAGGTTTTGAGGAGTGCTTTATGTGAAGTCTCAGAGACATGTAAAATTTGATTGGTGACTGGGAGGGCTGGGGGGTGTTTTGGAGCAAGTTGCAGGTATAAGATGCACTTGGGGTAGATTCAGTTGTAAAGGGTGTATGTCGTATTTTGCACAGGTGGTGATTTTTATGCATTTGGGGAATTTTTGGTGTGAGTGACATGTGAAAGGATGGGGGGGGTGAAAACTGTTTTGTAGTTTTATTAGTACTATTTCTCTGTTTTCTGTTTTGTTTTTACATTGTCGCAAACAGGCTGCAGTTTTCAGCAGAAAAGTTAACCCTCCTTCAGAGACGAGGGGGTAAATGTATCAAGCTGGGAGTTTTCCGACGGGTTTCTAGCTATCATTTTGTAGAATGTACTAAATAAATGATAGCTAGAATCTGATAGGTTTTTCAAACCCACCGGAAAACTCTCAGCTTGATACATTTACCCCCAGGACTGCATAGATGCAGTTAAATTGATATATTGCTTTCATTAGTAAGGGAGCAGAAAAATGCGTTTGCTTCTCATTTTAATATAAATTGCAGAGTATACATTTAAACCAAAAAATGAGTAGCTATGTCTTTTAACTTTCAACTTATTTCATTGTGTCCATAAGGCCCTCTAGTACCCATGAATTGTGTGACACAAACTTGGTTTCATGACACAGCTGAGTTGCGCTTAAGAGTTTACTTCCTCTTTTATAACATCATGAGCATATTTGTGCCTATTTCATAAAGCCAGATATGAATTATCTTAGCAAGATGGGATCTATTATTTGCTGTCTTTCCAGCAAAATTTCATTGGGGCATTCCATATGGAAAAATTGGATTTCATCTATTGTGTGGCATAATATGATCAAGATGTGGAACTTACACATTTTTCATGGAGTTCCAATTTAAGTCTACATAACTTTTTTTTAGCAGTGGAAATATGGCAGATATTTTCTAATTTAATATTTCTTCACATACATTTATAAACCATTGTAATAAAAACATAGGCAGTTGGCACGTGAATAAAGACTGGCCAGACGTCCTCTTAAATAAGGATGAAATTTGCAGTATATGTAGAGAAAAAAAGAAAGTTCAAATTAAAGGGATGGTTGAAATGTGACAGTTCTGTGCCGCTGCATTGTTTTAACAATCGTAAATTAGTGTTTTTATGGCTATTCTCCGGACATAGTACCAGGAGATGTACCCATTATTGACCTGTGAGCCTGTTTGGATTTCCAGAGGGAGATAATCTGGAGGTTTGCTTACTCATACCTCAATCCCATCATTAACTTCAGTAAAACATTGGAAAAATAATTCTACATCCTAGTTTCTGAGTTCTTGCAGCACAACAACAAGGCCATGAATCATTATACACCGCAGTCCCCTCACCAGTCCCCATTGTCCTGTAGCATGCGTAAGCCTTGTAATGGCTCAGATTATGGATGCACATACTTTTATTACATAACACTGAGCCCAAATCTGTGTCTAAAGGCAAATCGAGGGCACTCTACTCTCAAAATGATATTTGTCTAATTATGTCTATTTCTGTGGAATGCATATACTAAACATGGCTGAAATTGATCGCTCTGTACCGATTGTAAACAAACATGCAGGGATCTCTCCTTTCTCCTTCTCATCATCATTTTGTGGTTCTTGTGACCTGTCCGCCCATCCCATCAACCTGCGTAAATACTATGAGGTCTATCTGCTGTTTCTTATATTAACAGCTATATTCTTGCTCTGTTAAAGTAGTACATAATGCAACATTCTGGGTGATGCATACACCCTTTCTCAAGCACAATAAGCAGTAACAATCAGAAATCTCACCACATTTGTGGAAATGTAAATTAAAAAGCACAGACTCAAAGGCTAAACTAAATCCCCCTCTCCCTAAGCCACACACGCACACACACTTTGAAAAGCAACAGTGGTTCAATTTGAGCACAAGCGTCTGTCTGAGGGCTAATCTTTTCCCACTCTTTCCTGTCAGTACAGCCGGATTCTGAAAGCCACACTTACAAGCTGCTAACGTTTATCTGATCATCAGTGTTGTGTTATGTGAGGGACATGTGGTGGCACTTCCCTAAATGATGGATGGCAACTTACACTCCATCTTTCTGCAGGCTCCATAAGTGTCCGTGCATTCTTTGTGGTGGGGAAAGGAGATGTTTCCCAGCTCTGGGACTAATATTTTGTTGAATTGTCTGGTCTATGAGTTTATTTCTCAGGCTCTAACACTCTATTTCTGTCATTGCACTTCCATTCTGATTTTATAATGACCCTAAAGAGAAAACTTTTGCTGTATACAGTTCTAACACTCTATACAAGCATAAGACAATATACTCACCCATCAAGACACTGTACAAGATAATACAATTATATCATACTCTATATAAACATAAGACTCTACACAGTCCCATCATTGCACTGTAAAATATAATACAATTATATCATACTCTATACAAACATAAGACTCTACACAGTCCTATCATGACACCGTACAAGATAATACAATTATATCATACTCTATACAAACATAAGACTCTACACAGACCCATCATTGCACTGAACAATATAATACAATTCTATCATACTCTAGACAGCCAAAATGCACTATACTCACCCATCAAGACACTGTACAAGTTAATACAATTCTATCATACTCTGTACAAACATAAGACTCTACACTCACACATCAGGACACTGTACATGATGATACAATTCTATCATACTCTGTACAAACATACGACTCTACACTCACCCATCAGGACACTGTACATGATGATACAATTCTATCATACTCTGTACAAACATAAGACTCTACACTCACCCATCAGGACACTGTACATGATGATACAATTCTATCATACTCTGTACAAACATAAGACTCTACACTCACACATCAGGACACTGTACATGATGATACAATTCTATCATACTCTGTACAAACAAAATACACTATACTCACCCATCATGACACTGTACATGATGATATAATTCTATCATCCTCTATACAACCATAAGACACTACAATCACCCTTCATGACACTGTACATGATGATACAGTTCTCTCATATTCTATTCTATTGTAAGACATTGCACTCACCCATCAAAACACTGTACATGATGATACAATTCTATCATACTCTATACATACAAAATACACTATACTCACCCATCATGACACTGTACATGATGGTACAATTCTCTCATACGCTATACAAACATGAGGCACTACACTCACCCATCATGACACTGTACATTATGATACAATTATAGTGTAACAGCTGTTAAATATTGTGCCTGTTTGTTAGTTATTCATTTGTAAAGTGCCTGATGAAGGGGCCTCTGTGCTCTGAAAGCTAGCAAATATAATAATATTTTTTTTTTGGTTAGCCAATAAAGGTATAACTCCAATATGATGTCTTTAACATCACATGGATTTTTCTGGCTAACACAGTACTGCAATAATAATTTTTTCAAAATAGTTTTTTTGCTACACATTTTCATACACTATACAAATATAAGACACCACACTCACCCATCTTGACACTGTACATGATGATACAATTCTCTTATAATGTATATAAACATAATACGCTACATTCACCCATCATGACACTGGGCATGAAGATAATACAATTCTGTCGTGCTCTATACAAACATAAGACGCTACATTCACCCATCATGACACTGGATATAAAAACAGAGAGAACCAGGGTACTGAAGCTAATTAGAGTTAATATCTGTCACAAATATAGCGCAATCCGTATGAATAAACCATACATTTATTACAGATATAAAAACAAATAACAACAATAGAATTCTAAAACAAATAGATTTGTCTCCACATAAATAACCAAATGTCATCTAGCAGTGCATATATTACATTAATACCAATTGTCCAGGTAACTCAAGGTAAGAAGATGTCAATCATGGACAAGGTGCAAATTTGCATTCCCACATAACCAACAGTACAAACTTGTTCTTGTTGTGTCAAATGTTTCAATAGCGCTAGATGGTGATCCAAATCTAGAAACATCGTGAGTGGGCAGTTAATTTATAATAAAAAAACAAATTTGTGCGCATATTTGAATCATTGTTCTCAGTCCAACAGCATCTGGACCGAAATCAGTGGCGCTATATAAATAAATGGTGATGATGATGATGATGATGATGATGATGATGATGATGTTCTGGAGCTGTGTAGAGGTTGCATGCATGTGAACACTTAAAGAAATATTTAGGAGCTGTCTCACCTAGTCTGACACTGGATATGATCACCTACCTTACATTACCTGACCATCAGAAATTATTATAAAAAAATGTTTTATTCTGTATAGAACACTACACCTTCCAACATGATCTTACCACTGGACATCATCATAATGGATTTGTATTTTCTCCTAAACCTGTCTAACCCTGTCTATTGAGTGATACTGAAACCTTTCTATTTGTCACTTTGTTTACTAATCATTGTCTTATATTAATTTGCATGCAATTGTATGCCTAGGTGTGGATGTATAAATGCACAAAGTACATTCTCTCTCTTTGCAGTAAGGGTCTTTTTTAAATTTGCAGACAAGTGCATTTGGGCATTGTAAGTTTGTATAAAATGTGTTGTTCGATAAGATGTTAAGTCTACAATTAATGATTTGTATCATTAATTGAACACTTGGACCACTGCAAGCAGAAAAATGATATGTCTTGGACAGACTATAAAACTCATATGACTTGATTTGTTTCTGCCTGTGTTAGTCATTAGTCTGAGCGAGTAGTTTTTCCACAATTCTCAATATAGGGAGAAATGCTGCCAGAAATTGAATCTGTGAGCAATTAGAGTACATACAATCTAATACATTATTTGGTCACTTGTTGCACTGCAAAAGCACACAACTAGCACCCATATTTTGAGTTACCTTTATTGCCCTTTGCATTAGATTCCTGGACCCTTATTTGTATGTTCTCCCCATATTTGTATGGGTTTCCTTCGGGTGTTCTGCTTTCCTCCCACAGTACAAAAACATACTGGTAGGTCAATCAAACTTGCCAACATTTGTTAGGTAGATCTTGCTGCAGAGTCCTGGGGGATGTGACCATGTAATCCGTGTCATTTCAGAATGACGTGATTTGCTGTGAATCGCATCACTAAGCCCCAACCCAACTCATGTCACTAAGGTAGTGGGCAGGATGCAGTACGTGGTGCTGTTCTCCCAGAAGTCCCAGGGAACTCCCAGGCGAGTATGCAATTAATTGGTTGATGACAAAATTGGACCATATGATGCATGTGTCTGTGTTTTATAGGAGATTTAGATTGTAAGCTCCAATGGGGCTGAAACTGATGTTAACTGAAAATGTATTCTCTATAAACAATAATACTAATAAAAATAATAATATCATAAGCCTGTTTCAAATATACATGTTTCCCATATTTTCTCCGCATTTAACTAACTATATGCTCGACTTTAGGGTGTACATAAATATGTGCAATTCAAATTACTGGTGGAAAAACATAAGTGTGCAGACACTTCTTTGCTCAAACACAAAGGATCTCACTTAGAGTTGGACGCAAAGTCCGTTTTTAGGCACATCCAGCAAAAAAACACTATCATGCATGTGCAGAAAGCACCAAGTCCGTCTGCATATTGGACACTTGCGCCTAAAACAGACTTTGTGTCCGACTCTAAATGAGGTCCAAAATGTGCAACTCGAATGAGCTCCTACGTTTATTTGCCTCCCTGGGGTCATTTAAAATGTTGGGAGGTATGCTCACGGGATTGGCACTGGTTATTCTTAAATCTGTAAAATGTCAATGATATTTATTTGTGCTCGATAAGATGCTACATCCCCTGTCCCGCTACTCGCTCTATTTGCGCTTGATCCCCCCTCTAAGTCACCATTGTGCCTCCTGTCTGTTTGCCCTCCCTTTAGGATGCAAGCTCTTATGAGCAGGGAGGAACCTCTTCCCTTCTATCTCTATATCTATTCTTCTGCTCCAACCGCACTGTACAAGCTATGTTTGGAACTTTTGAAGTCCTGGTATTTCTTGTTTATTGTTCTGTACTGTTTTACCCTGTATGGTCCACTGTCTGTTTTCTGTACGGCGCTGTGGATATCTTGTTGCACCCTATAAATAAAGATTATTATTATTATTAATAATAATAATAATAATAATAATAATAATAATAATAACAGTAATGAGTCTGCTGACTTGCAAGAGTTATATCATTAATTGAACACTTGGACAAATTCAAGCAGAAAAAAGATATGACTTGGAAAGACTGAAAATCAGATGACTTGATTTGTTACTGTCTCTGTTAGTCATTAGTCTGAGCAAACAACTTTCTCAATAAAGGGGGAAATGCTGCCAGGAAGTGAGAGTGATCTGTGAGTAATTATATAACATACAGTGTGATACATTATTTTGTCACTTAAAAGAAAAATATAAATAGCATTTTGTAGTCTAGTTAAAGTCAATTTATCTTAGATATCTTCACTTACATAAATTTAGGTGTACACTGTTTCATGCTATTTAAAACAGTTATTTTGTAAAATGCAAAATGCAAAAAAAAAAGGCAAATTTATTTCCAAACTTCGAGACAAACACCAGTTTATAACATGATGATCCCTAAACAAGGGATTACTAAAACCATTCCATAACTCTACCAGAAGTTTCCCTAAAATGACATACCTCCCAATATTGGTAGGTGGCCTCGTGACAGGGGGCGTGGTTACTGCACTGCGGGGTGTGACGCTTCGCAAAGGGGGCGGCCCTAACGCTTTTGAAACCCTAGACTGCTTGATCCCTCCTCCCCTCACTTCCAAAACCTTCATTGCGTGCACACCAATACGCATGGCACACGTTCACCAGTGCTCTGCCATACCTCCCTAATTTCCCACCGATCGGGACAAAGCTGTCAAGCCCTCAAATCAGCACTGTCCTGCCTACATTGGGACGGTTGGGAGGTATAAAATGGATTAACCCATTATTGGCCCCCACATATTTTACATAACCGGAGGTGCACAGAAAATTATATTTCAACCAGTCAACCTGGTAATATACCCCAAATAATATACCTGCTAGATGCACCCATATAGTAAGATACCAGACAGAGATGCCGAATAATGTTATACCAGCCCAATAGGCATACATATGTATATACCAGCCAGATTTGTTCCTACAATCAGTGGTCGAAGTGGCAATTTAGAAGTGGCGGTATGAAAAAAATATCATTTCAATGTAGGTGAATGGAATTTTATAGTTTTACAATGAAGGTAGTAGGAGAAGTGGCACTATGGCATTCCACTGTGTACACCCTTACTTTGACGCCTGCATACAATTATATTTCAGTTACAGGTGCCCATGTAATGAAATACCCACCAGAGACACTCCCATAATTGTATACCAACCAGAGGTGTGCATATACTCATACACTAACAAAAGTTGTCGTCATAATTATATACAAACAGAGGTACACCTAGACCGGCCAGAGGTACCCACATAATGAAATGCCGGCCAGAGCTGCTGTTTTTCAAATAATAAGTGCAGCTCTGGCTGACATTTCCTCATTATTTCATTACACTGCCACACACAGACACAACAAGAAATTGTCACACCCTCTGACGGCTGATAATTATCTGATTGCACTTGGCAACGTGCAATCTTGACAATACTTTCACATCTGAACTTCCTGCACTGTCAGGCCAGCCGCCACAGTTCAGATTGCGGTGACCACTGGGTTGATAATGCAGAGATTACAAGTCATATCATAGTCAGAGAGTGCTACTTGTCACTTGTCAAATGTCTCCTCCATTATAGAGTGATAGTGGTGGTGGGACAGTAGGCATGAACCTTGATGTCAACTGGGCTGACCATCCAAACACAATACAGCAAACCTAAGGCATTTTTCAGTGCACTTTATAAATGAAAACCAGCGCATAGAGGAGTCACACAAGAGAAAGGGATCAAAGAAAGAGTTTAAAAAGTGAAGAATTGAGGCAGCGGAGAACACGACTTTTTTAAAAAAAATATAATTTATAATTAATGGAAGAAACGTATGGTGGAGGTTGTACCTGAAAATGTAAAACCAGGCAAATAAACCCCATCATTGATTTGCAGCTAAGTAGTGCTGTGAAATCGTAATTCGTGAGACCCCTAAGCTACAATTCATGAGACCACATTTTTATCTAGACACTTATAGCTTAATTTTTGTGATACATTTATAGGTTACATGAATAATTTGTCAGTAAATATGGTGGTTGTAAGTACATTATTATATAACATTGCCGGTATATATTTTTCCAAGAGTTGGTAGACACTGGGCCATTTTAAAAATAGTGTCAATGGTGCAAATGCCCTTGGCCCATAAGAATGGGGGAGAGGTGTAGCATTACATGTACTCATAATGGGGTCTGGATCAGAAAGCTGTTAATTCTAAATAAATACTGCCCTCAAAAGTATAATCTAAATACCTGTACATTTCAATAATTTGCTTAAACCCAAAATATGAATTTACATCAATTTTGATCCTTAGATCGAGCATGAGCCCTAATCCAAATCCAACCATAAACTTACCTCAATTTGTACAACTATCCTGACCTCTAAAAGATCTCTGACCTTGCTTCTCCAACTCTACAAATGTAATAAACCCTCACACAGGCAGATTTATAACAGTGGAAACATATATGCTCTCAAGACAACATGGTACATTCTTCTATTATTACATGGCCACAAGTTTTCCCTTGTGTTTTGCAAAAGAGAGTGAGGGCCAACTAATGATCTTTGCCCTGAGGCCACTAATGGCCTTGGAGATACCTTTCGTAGACATGGGTACTGCTTGGCACTCTACTTGGTAATGTATTGTCAACCATGCAAAGTTCTAATTGTCAGTGGTGCTTTATTATTTTATGTTGTTTTTTTTGTCTTTATATCATATTTTTTTCAGAGGCTGTCATAAGGCCACTAACTCCAGATAAGTACCAACCTCCCAACTAAATAAACTCTCAATGAATCTTTTGCTGCTGCAAGGAAAATCATTAGTGGGGTTCTTGAATTCATCTCCAAGGATGTACAAAGTGGTTAAACTACAGCACATAGATACAGTGTAGCACAAGAAGCTCTCAGCTCTGCCCTAACCGTCACTGCTCAACAACTATTGCTGTCATATACCACTGATTTCTAAATATACAGTCTTAGCTTCTGGCATCCTCCCAGCCACACATGCAAGATCTCGGCACACATTGGGAATTTTCATGTAGATATATATTATCCTCCTTGCAAATCTTGTTATTAAGTTGCCTGATTCTAAGCATTCATAGTGTCTGTTATTTTTCTATCTTACATGTAGAGATTGTGGACTAAGATCTGAGAACAAAATCCTCTCAGACTCTGCCTTCTGCAAAACCCTTTAATCCAGGACATTGAGCAGACGTTTCCAGGCTTTTATCTACACTATCCCAGAGTCCTCTTCCTTCTGCAATTCCTGTGTTTCTTCACATTATAGCTCAGAACTTGTTTGAGGGTTTCTAATACCTAATACATTATGGAGCTGTTACATTGCCTTTGTCTTACCAGATCTGAGTCCTATCAACATGTCCACACTCACTTTACACTTTCCCTATTACTCTATTCTGGTATCTTCTACAAGAAAGGAGATAATAAGGTATTTGTGATATGAAGTTTCTCTTCAAAAGACATTCTATGCATTCTTTGCTATGGTTTGTGTGGGCATTTCTAGCCTATGTTTGGCTGATGACATTTATAGAACACGGGATCTACAAAGGAGAATGGAGATACGATCATTTACTGCTACCTGATGAATTACACCTTTGAATGTGTGATATTATTTTCCAACACACCCTGCGGAGTCATCATGCACCTAATTTATATGATGATAAAGATAAGATTCAAACCTCAGTTTGTCTATCTCAAAAGCTGGAGAGATTGTGATTGTATAAAAATAACTAATTTTATATCCATTAAGGCTTTGTGTATTTGTATCCCTCTGTCCTGAGCTACTGTAGGTAAATATGGACAATTAAGAGGAAATTGGTAAGACGTCGAGGTATCCAGGTCTATAGAAGATATACCCACAGTAGCTAGACTTTGCATACACACATCTTGCCATGTGACATGGGTTGCGCTGCTGTAGATTCTGCACCCTGGCAAAATTTATACTTATTTCAAAATCACAAATGTAATCACTTCTCGAGGCACACAGGGTAAGGGTTAGAAGGGTCGTAATACATTTGCTTAAAGTGATAAATGAGAAGAACAGGGCAAGGGTAATTCATGGAATATCAGGCTTAATGTATTCCTGGGGGTATATCTACTAAGCTGCGGGTTTGAAGAAGTGGAGATGTTTCCTATAGCAACCAATCAGATTCTAGTTGTCATTTATTTAGTACATTCTACAAATTGACAGCTAAAATCTGACTGGTTGCTCTAGGCAACATCTCTACTTTTTCAAATCCGCAGTTTTAGTAAATATACCCCCTGGCGTAGGGATCCAGGGTTGTTATCTTTGCTGTAATGTCCTGGTGGACTGGGAATATAGATGGCAAAGTGGAATGGGATGGGAACACTTTGGTTATCTTGAGATGAGTTGGGAATATAAGGGCAGGGGGTCTACCCATTTTGCTTTGTGAGGTGACATATATTATGCTGCCCTTCTAATTCCTTCCTTTAATTAAATTAAAATGTATAAGAGATGAATAGAAAACAATGATTAGAAAGACTGGGATCAGACAGTGTATTGCCCCCTAAGTCTAAGACTCATTTTATGTTCATAGGGTAAATATAAGAAAAGATTTGGACATAATTGCTATAGGAATTGCTATGCACTTGAATCTCTATACACAAACTTATGACAAATAATCATATTGTGCATGTTAAACGCTTCACAACAAAAGTAACCATAAGAAATGCTTGCAGAGAAAGGACCTATAAATAACCTGACTAGGGTGGTGGGGCAGGTGTGTTGACATGGGTGAAAGGGAGATGGTCAGGAATGTATAAACCAGTGACAGCCCATGTGGCTGCTGTGGAGCCGGTGTCAAGAGGGCCCTGTGGTCTGACCATCTGCTTTAAAAGTCCCGGCTCTGCAGTTCTGAGCATACTTGGGGGCCGATATATGGGCAGCGGAGGTTTTTTTTTGTGCTTTTACTTCCACTTATACATGAGGGGGCTGGTAGCTCAGCATAGAGCTCAGCTGTGGCATTTTGCTCCTGATACTTACAGGTGACAGTGATCATTCACATTCATTTGATTTTACAGAAAAGGGGTTCAATCCCCATATACATATCACACATAATATATATTACAGATTTAATATATTTTATACACATGATGCCATAGTGCTGATATTACAGATGGGACATTTCCTGCAGCTGTGCGGGGGGAGGGGGATCCGGCCACAACATATATTTTAAATTTGGAATTTTTAGAGTGCAAACAAAACTAGTCATACAATTCAATTGACACAGTAATACTGAATAAAGATGTTTGAGTTCTCAAACTGGTTAAAGGAATGTGCTTGAAAAGTTTGAAAATTTGTCTCAGACTTTAGGTACACTAACACATTTCAACTAAATTCAAGAATTGAACGTGTATGAGTATTTTAGAACTTATTAATAGCTACATTATAAAGTATTTGTAATGGTTTTGCCTGTGAACGGCTGTGAATAACTTCAAACTGGAACCTTGAATTCGAACACAGTAATGTTCACTGTTCAAATAAAGAAAAAACAATTAAAATACTTTAAAATGTAGACATTTACTCTCATCAGAAAATATTTTATAGTTTATTTTAACATATTTTTATTTTAACTGAAAGCTGCGTACTCCAACTTGTACTGCAATTTCGGCTGTGACAGTTAATCTAAATCAATCCACCAAACATCAAGCTGCAAACAAGTTCTAGCATTTTAAACCAGTTGCAATAATTCCACAATCTCTACTTCTAAATAAAATCTGTCAACAGTACACACAGTATATGTGGTGACTCAGCATGTGCCGATATCAGATAATGTTGCTTTACCTTGTGTTTTTGCTTTCATTTTTGTAAAACTGCATAAATATCTTTTTGGTTCAAAGAACATTCCATTCAGCTAGTACTTCATCTCTACTGATCATCCCATTATCCTTATCACTAAAACATCATCAGTTGTTACTGTATTATCACTATTACTTGACCTAACATGGTCTGCCTTATCATCATCACAAGAAATACACTGGCCAGTTTTAAGGCTAGCAGATTCATCATTGCCATCATTACATCTCTGAGCTTTTCTGGAGGTACACACCTACCCAGCCACTGTGCTCTGCCTCTGACCTCCACCTCAATTCATCCCGCATTACCTCTCCCCATGCTCTCCTCCAAGACTTCTACTGTGCTTCCCCAATCTTTGGAGCTCCTACCCTGTCTCACTCAACTCTCCCCCAACCTTAAGACCTTCAAACGTTCATTGAAAACTCACCTTTTCAAGCTCGCTTATCCCACCACCTCCTAACAATTCTATCCATCACCTCCTCTTCCTCGCCAACATCTCCAGCTTTCCCAAGTTGGTCGTACTCGCTCTCACTACCTCTCCCTCTAGAATGTAAGCTCTCGCTGGCAGGGTCCTCTCTGCCTATTGTCCCACGTTTGTCTACTGACTCCCTCGTACATCCTGTCAAGTCTTTGCTGCACTCTGTGTGAGTTCCCATAGCACTACTAGTCATCTGTGCTACTTACACCTCATCTATTTGTTACTTGCTTCTGTATCTAGCGCTACGGAATCTTTGGCTGCTTATAATAATATATAACCAAACTAATTGATCCATTTTCATCCCGCCTGTGTGCCTTTCATTTATACAGAGGATTTCTCACTCTCCTTCATCCTTCCTTCTTCACGTCACCCACTCTTGTTTCAACCCCACCCATCTGATTTCTAGATCCTCTCACACTGACTCACCCCGATGTGTCACTCGTTTGTCTGCCCCTCCACTCTAGATTACAAACTCTTCCCAGCAGGACACCCCCCCACCCCTGCTGCCCTCCTCCTTTCGTTACCTATGCCTTCTTTTTGCCAGCTATGTTTTGCACCTCCTCCCTGGGCTCTATACCATTGGTCTTCACTTCTCCCTGTCCGTGCAGCTCAATTAGTGGCTCTGATCCTGGTTGCTGTGCCCACGCTCATGGGCACAGGATTCAGCGTGCGCTGAATCATTCCCCCACCTCTCCTCCTTCGAGTTTTAGTGTGCTGCTCCACCCCCTTGCACCTCATTTCCCAAGATGGCTACTCATAGTTGTGTATTGCTATGTTTATTGTATTATCCTGTAGTGCTATTTACTCTTTTATTGTACGCTCTCTGTACGGCGCTGCGGACCCTTTGTGACGCCCTTTATATAATAATACTCCATTATGCTCACCACCACCCCACTTTCATCATTTTTTTCTATCTGTATGAAAATGTAAGTAACCCCTATCTGCCCCCTTCTGGTCTAGCTACCTCTCAGCATTTTTATTGTACTGGTCTTCAGAATCAAAACCCTGCAGTAGCTCTTCAGAATTGTGTAATTCTATCATTTCAGCTGCCAATGCTATTATTAGTATTTTATTAAATGCTGATGTTATTTAGATGTCTGAGTTTTTTTGACCTTCAATCATATTTTAGCATGACTATATTCCTCTCATTAAACTTATAGTGCCTGATTCATTAAGGAAAGTAAAGCAAAAAAATTGAGTAACTTTGAACCGTGGAAGGTAAATTTAAAATGTGATGCCAGATTTATAGTTTTAGTAGGGCATGTCCTAGATCAACTTTAAATTTCAGTGTTCATATAAGCTATCAAGTATATGTGTGCTACATGTAAAAACAGACTAAGGGTGTGCACCGGCAACTTTTAGTGTTTTGTGTTTTGTGTTCTGATTAGCTTGAGGTTTTCGGTTCTGATTTGTTTTGCCAAAACACCCCACTCAAGGTTTTGGTTCTAATTTAGGGTTTTGGGTTCTGATTTTTTTTTAAAAAAGCATAAAAAGTGCTAAAAACCAGTTTTTTTGTTTCTTTTTCACTCCTACGCTATTATTAACCCCAATAACATTCATTTCCACTCATTTACAGTCTATTCTGAACACCTCACACCTCACAATATTGTTTTTAGGCCAAAAGGTTGCCCCGATTTCACTAGCACAGCACTCGGGGCTGGTGACACTATAGCAGGGAAACTGCATATGCACACGGCTGGATTCCCTAGGGAGATGGGGTCCACACAAAAAATGCTGAAAGCATTACGGCTCTTCCCACACCCCTGGGTGGCGGGTGTGGGGTAATAAATGGTTAAAGTTAGAATAAACACTATTTTGAGTTGGTGCACTACATGTCCCAGCAAGCCCAGAGTGCCATTAACAATCTGGGCATGCTTGCACGGAGAAATTAAAAAAAGTGGAGTTATATCAAAATATGTATTAATAATGTTAAGTTGAAATTCACAATAGTAATTTGCAGCATTTCTAAAAGTTGTTTTAAGAGAAGTTTAACATGACTTTTGTACGAAAATAAAAATAGAACTTCAGGTACATATAAAGTAACATATAGCAGATAGTGACAATATGTGAAATTGTGACATTTACACTTACACGTAGACATTTCAGTATCTGATCAAACATTTATGTCATTAATGACTGTGCAATTGTTTTCTGAAGAGAATATGCAGTATATAGCTCTTCCTCAGTGTCATCCCAATATCTGACCATATCATATATCTGACCATATCATATATCTGACCATTTCATATATCTGACCATTTCATATATCTGACCATATCATATATCTGACCATATCATATATCTGACCATATCATATATCTGACCATATCATATATCTGACCATTTCCAATATCTGACCATACAATATATCTGACCATTTCCAATATCTGACCATATCATATATCTGACCATATCATATATCTGACCATATCATATATCTGACCATTTCCAATATCTGACCATACAATATATCTGACCATTTCCAATATCTGATCATATCATATATCTGACCATATCATATATCTGACCATATCCAATATCTGACCATATCATATATCTGACCATATCATATATCTGATCATATCATATATCTGACCATTTCCAATATCTGACCATATCATATATCTGATCATATCATATATCTGACCATTTCCAATATCTGACCATATCATATATCTGACCATTTCCAATATCTGACCATATCATATATCTGACCATATCATAGAATTGTTTCCTCTTACCCACAGACATTGGTAGCTTTTTAAAACCATTAAATCTTTACCCTCGTTCTTCAGTTGAGACGAGGATCTCTTTTTTGTACTATCCTTGCGTCTGCCTACAAACTGAAGATGGCGGCGGCAATACGAGTCTCACGAGAATCCGACGGCGGGATTTGGAGCTCAGCCTCGCTTTCAGTGTTTCTCCCCACCGGAAATACCCGAACAGAGCTCGGATCACCGTCGGATCCGCACTGTTCGGGCAGGCTCGGATTGCGATAATCCGAGCCCGCTCATCTCTAAAACAGACAGTGTTTTCCTTGCATTGTAACATGATTTTGTCCAGGAGTCCAACGTACTAATTTTTTTGCCTTTTTTTCCTTAATGAATCAGGCCCATTATGGCTAGATGGATATCTACTACAACTGTTTAAAGTACCAGTACAGCAGCTGCATCCCTTTAAGAATGTTTGCTAAAATTCTAGTTGAAGACTTCTTCTAAAAGCCGTGCTTTGGGTCTGAATTTTACCACACTCTTTTTCTGTTTTAGCATGTTTAATTAGTATTATTATTAATAGAACTAACAAAAGGATATATCAGAAGAAGGGGGCAGAAACAGTGAAGAATGACTTTCCAATATCACCGTGATCAGTAGGCTACCAACAATTGTGAAAAAATAACCAGTATAGTAATTCCTCTGGCATTTCAAATCAAAAGCAAATTCTATGAATTTTGCTGTTCTACTACAGCTGTCGTACAGCTTTACCTAGGCCTTCCTGAAATGGCAGTACTAATAAATTGCAGTAAACTGTGCACACTGATAATGAGAGAGAGAGATGATGAGTTTGACCATAGACACTGTTTTATAAGTCTGTGAAAGACAATTACTATATGCAACAGGTCAAGCAATTCTCACACAGTAATAAATAGGTAGGAAAGCCCCTAATAGTCAGTGGACAAAATAACCCAGGAGTAATATAATATTAATTGTTGTACACCAAATCAAGATCAAAATAAATTGTATGAATTTCAGCTGCTGTACAACTGTGCTGCAGCTGTGTAACTTTTTTGTCCTGAATTGACAGTACTAAATTGAACATACATTCTGGGACTGAAATAGCGATGAATGATCACAATCTAACCAGCAACACACAAGTGTGACTGACCACAGACACCACTTTGTAAGCTTGTGGAAGACATTACTAAATGCAGCAGGACAGAGCAGTTCCCACACAGTAATAAATAGGCATGTTAGTGATTATTAGCCAGTGGGACAAAAATAGATAAATAATTGCCACTCTTAATATTGTATCACACACTGAAGCAAGATCAAAATATTTGTATGAATTTCAGCTGCTACACTTTACAGCTAACCTGCAGCTGTCCTGAATTTGCTTACTTTATGCAGTACTACATTGCAGTAAGCTGGGGACCCAGATTAATAGGTGTGGAATCCATTAGCCAGTGGACAAAAGAAAAGAATAACCACTACTAGTAATTCTAATTCTGGAACATCAAATCAAGATCAATTGTATAAATTTCAGCTGCAGCATTTATTATTCTTGCAATGCTTTTGTGTGCTAAAACTAATACTCTACCTGTCCCACAGAGCAGAATTAATTAGCCGACATCATCCCAGCTCTATTTATAGATAATAAATTCAGCAAAATACTAATTTTCAAGTAGATAGCGCAGAAGTCCAGCGAAGCAAAAGCGAAACTCGAGATTTTATCGCTATAACTTAATACCCCTGAAAAACAGTCTGTCCTGCTTTGAAACATAATTCCCATAAAATTTGGCTGTGACTTTGCTCATCTCAACACACCATCATTTTGGGTAGTAGCAAAACATACACAAAACTATAGTGTATATGAATCCTGCACTTGTGTAGTCTACAGAGTACATTATCCAATGAATATACATTTGAATGAAAGTAGTGCGTACACCTGGTCATCATAAGTGATATTGCAATTTTTGATTTTTTTTTTGTAGTTTATTTTCTAAAAAAAAAATTTTTATCTAAATTTGTTGCAAAAGCAATCCAGACAAATGTAATCCCCCTAAACATGTCAGTGCCTTTTTTACTTTTGTGTCTGCTCTGTGCGCATCAGGGGAGGACTGGCAAATTTTAGTCCAGAGGACAAGACTCGACTCAGCAGCCTATTAGGAACAATTTAAAGGAAAAAAAATGCAGGTGGCCCAATGACCCAGCCACAGCTAGCCCACTATGGGACCGGCCCGGGGGACATATGCTCCCAGCCCAGACTACCCCTGGTGCACATACATATCTGTACACCTACAATGTCCATATATTTAACTGTGGGGAGTTTGAGATGAGCTTGTAAGTCTTTTGTGCGCAACCATGTACTGTAGATGCAAATATTGAAAACTATATTTATACAACTGTATGAACTCTTCTGACGCCAGACAGGAGAGCTCTAAATGACTTGATAAATGCAGTGAGGACTGATGAGGCAAAACTCCAATTTGACTACAGTTGTTTCAACACTCTTAGTTCTTCAATATAAGGTATGGGCACTGCATTGCTGCCAACATTTGAAAATATTTTCCAGGAAAACTATGCTTCTAAGCTAGTCCACACATGCATGGTATGTCTGAATGGACCTTGGAGCAATCCGATTTCATGTCATTTACTGAATGTGACTATTGTGTCATTTTTGTATTTTTAATTCCATTGCCCAGAACCCCCACCCTTTATTCCAAAATCAGGCATTTGGAATCTCCCTCCTCTAGCAATCCTGCAGTTGGCCCTGAAAGCCTAAAGCATTGAATGGCAACCTGGGGCTGTGTGGTGCAACCAGCTAACCTTCAAAAGGGCCGCAAATTAATCTTAATCTCAGTAATAAGTTAAAAACATTTATTACATTTGATGAACGAAAAAGACACCTATCTGTAATAACATATCCGCAGGCATTTTAAACTAGTGTTACAAACTATAACAACACATCTGACAATAACAAAGGAAGAAGCTGGGGGCTGCATGTGGCCCTAGGGCCATCTGATGGTAAGAATTTGACCTGATGGTAAAAATTGAATCTAACATACAGAAATATAGGACTTTTATGATGCAGTTGATAAATAACGAAAAATAGGGACAATAATGCATGAAAAACTGGGACTCACATGCTCACCTCTTCCGCATCCCTGCTTCATCATCCACTTCTGTAAAGCACTTATTAATACAACATCAGCATCTTTCCGCAGAGATCAATGACCTCTATGTGTGTATCCTACTCTACCCCATTCATCTGTCACACAATGTAATGTAAGGGAGACAACTATAAGGATAAAGGATATTTTGTTCTGTACAGATGTTAAATAATTTGGTCCTAAACAAGATCATTTTAGACAGAACTTTTGATGGCCACACACTGTAGAACATTGCAGCTGATACTAAGCAGTTGGCCTGTAATTGCAGCCTGTGTGGCCTGAAAGCAAAGTGGATTGGATCATTATTGGTCATGTTGATAAATGTAGTGAGAAGAAGAACACAGGTGATTGCTATCGTCCAGTGTCTGCAGATGTATACCAGTCATGCTGTAAATCATATGCCAAATTAGACACTAATCCTGAGCAGTGCAATCAGCCCACGGTGCCCAGTTTTTCTCCTTGTCATGGCCACACCTAAAGTTTTTTAAAGGTTTCTGTGGGATTGCAAATGGCTTTATGCAGTGGTCGAAGTGGAAATTTAGAAGTGGAAATGTATAAGTGGCAGTATGAAAAATGTAATGGGAATGGAAGTGAATGAAATGTAATAGTTATACAGTGAAGACAGTAGAAGTGATGGTATAGCATACCACCGCATACACCCACACTTCCACCACTGGATTTATGAAATGAAACTGCTAACCAAGGAGAGATAAAGCAATATATCACACTCTGATATAAGAAAAATGCTTGTTATTCTTCCATTCTTGCTGTACAGGATATAGAGCGCAGTGTACTCACATTTTGGGACATGATAAAGAAAAAACAATGCCTGGTAAATATTTGGCAGAAATTACTCAAAGATGTTTTTTTTAAAGAAAATATGTTTTATATTTATAGTAGTGTCGGAATATATTAAGGTTTATAATTTGCTATAATTGAGCCATGGTTTATTTTGTGGTATCATGCAAAACATCAAACACCATTACTTTTTATTTAAAGTGTGCAATATCCAAGGGGTGTTCTCAGAGTCAGATTAAGAAGTGGGGCATGTGCCCCTGGCCAACTCTCTCAGGGGACCCCCCAGTCCAGTTAGTCCCTGTTATGGCAGGCATTTCTGTAGGATGGAATTCATGTGAGAGGCTGCATGTGGTCATTTACACAGAAACCACAGCATCTAGCTTCCATATGTGTGTCCCCATCCACTCCTTTACATCCCCTTTTCTCCCCCTTCCCCTGGTTTCCTCCATTAGCTGGGAGGCAGAGGACAATGTCAGTAGCTTCCTCTTGGTACACAATAAAAGAGGTGCTCAGAAAAAATCTGTGACCTGAATGGCAGTCACCGGCACCTGCTGGAAGTCCGCTCACCCACCTGCATTCCATCTCTGTTCACCCAGTCACCATTGTTTCCTCTCCATGTATGCCTCTACCTCCCTCTCCATGTGTGTTTCTACCCTCAATCCATATGTGCCTCGGCCACCCTCTACATATGTGTTTCTGCCCTCCTGCTCATGTGTTCCTCTGTCCTCCGTTCCATATGTGTCTCTGCCCTGCTGACAATGGGTCCTCTGCATCCCTATATGATTCTGCCCCCGTTCCATGTGTGCCCCGCTGACCCTGGGTGCCTCAGCCCCCCTGCCCTTATGTGTCTCTGTCTCCTTTTCTGTGTGTGCCTCTGTCCCTCTACCAATGTGTGACTCTGCCTCCTCAATCCATGTGTGCATCTGCCCCACTACCCATGAGTGCCCCCCTTTGTGTGTGTGCAACTCTGTCTCTTTTTGTGTTTGTCTATTTCCCCATGTGTGTTTATCTCTGCCCCACAATTATTATGCCTTTTTTTCGCCTGCCCCTTTATCTCTCCCCTTTGTGTGCATGTCTCCCTCTGTCCCACCATCCCATCTGCTCCCCCTCCTCTTTCTCCAATCTTCCCCTACAACCTACTGTCCTCTTGCACCAAACCTACCCCTCGCTCGTCTTCCACGTCTACCTTCATCTGGATGTGGTAGGTAGTGCTGACAGCTGTTTAGTAATAACGTAGATGAACAGGGGCAGAACCGTGTCCATAATTAAATCTGAATATTGCAGGTAAGTGCAATATTCCTTCATTAAATCCTATGGGCTTTTCCCTGCTTCAAAAGGTTAGCACCGGGGATAATAATGCTATTGCCAGCAGTACCCTCTGCAGTTAGAAGAATTGCCTTTGAATGGGGAAGCTGATTTAACACGTAATACCTGTATGCTCAGATGGTGATAACAGATGAAAATTATTTTACAAAAAATGCTTTATTCTATAAATAAAGCTCTTTTTTAATCTTTAATCTTTAATTTAGGCAATAGGGGCACCCCTATCTGAAGTGCCCCAAGCCCCCCTAAACCTTAGTCCAGCACTGGGTGTACTGAATGCCATCCATATATGGAACAATGTGCCTTTTTCCATATTTGCACAATAATTGTAATAAGACTTGCAGGTGTTTTTAACATATATAGTAAAATTGCGTATATTAAAAAATTTTGACTTGGAGAACACCAGGTGCCAAATTTAAAAATGTCTCATAAATTACCAATTTCCCTCTGCTTCTTCATTAAAAATGTTTTTAGCTGGGTTAATATATACAACTTGTCATTTTGAATATTATGCAACAAAGCCAACGAGTTAATGAGCTTTACAGCCACTTGTAACTGGTAGAATCCTATTTTGGTAATGTTGAATGTTATGCACTTAAGAATGTGAAATATATAAATTCATCTAATAAACCAGTTTTATAGTGTTTTATGTCCTTAATCTACATGCAATTGTAATAGTGTTTTACCGCCTTTCACAATCATTTTATATTCTGTGCACTCACCTAATACAAAGTTGATATATTGGGTGATCTCATAGCACAAGGGATTCACTATTGTGTAACACTTACAAAACTGCCAGAAATATTATAATATTCCAACATTTAAGCCAACAAAATCCCTTTCTCCTGGGGGTGAAACATCCAAGCTCACTTTCTTATTAGTGACTTATAAAACTGGCATCTGAGTTCATAAGTGAGAGTATAATCTTGAAAGGGAAAGAAATAAGGCCTCATTGTAATAACGGAGAATAACTACAGAAATATCCATCAGTTGGACAATGGACAACTGTGCAAGGCACTGGCAGTTTCCCTGTTATGAGAGTTAGCAACTCATCACCTGCTTAAGTAAACCTGGATGGCAGAATAGAGCGTTGCTATTGGTTGGTATGTTAATGTCTCTTTGCTGATTTATAATGAGTTCTTCCTGCAGTAACAGCTGATGAAAGGTCTACATTACACATGTGAATCACAGGCATGTAATAGAGGTGCCTCTTAAGCTCTGTGTCTGTTCATTTTCCTGACCCCACCATGCAATAGAAGAGTGATGTAAAAATCTACACTAATAATAGCCAATGAGCACATGTGTGGATATCTAGTGCAGAACAGGAACCAAGAGCTCTACAGGGATTTCATAAGAACATTCACTTGGAGAACAAGAAAGAGGGATATGGCATATATCATGAACATTAATGCATTCAAAGGACAGGAGGGTGTTTTAAAATAAGAGAAATACCAGAACAAACGGTTATGTTTTGCAGCTAAAATGTGGCATACCCATGGGGAATATGCAGACGTTGTGTTTTAGGCATGATTCATTGAACAGCTTCTCAACAGCAGTGTTACAGAACAATAGTGCTTATAAGTAATTCCATGTTTGTGTAGAAGTGGTCAAATGGACAAAGCATTGGAAACTGGATGGTAATATTTTAGCATTGGTTACAAGTAATAGTAATTAGAAGTACTACATACTGTATTTTACTCTTAGAAATAAACTGATGGTAGTTGGATATATCAACTTTGTTTCATACAAAAGTGTGTTTCACACCACGATCTTCACACATTAGTTTGTTGTTGTTATCGATTAGTAGCTTGGACTAGCTACATGTGGGCCAAACCCCCAACCCAGAGTTGCTTACAAATGGACACCCTGGAGATGGCTGAGCTGAAATACTTTGGAATGCTGTTAAGATTATAATGCTCTGATTGCCTATAGGTTGTTCTAGACCAAAACTGTCCAACTGGTGTCCCGCAGGCTTGATGTGGCCCTCCAAAGCTTTATTGTAAGCCACAGCTCTGTTGGATGATATAATTTATTGAACAGTATTTGGCAGCCACCACATAGCTGTACCAAAAACATGGTCCTCTTTATGGAAATTCTTGGACATGACTGTCTCTAGCCCATTTTAGCTCTAGCATGTCTGTGTGTAAGCAGTTTTAAAGAATGAATACAATCAGTGCTCTGACCCTAGATAAACCAAAAGTCATGTAAGGTCATTTACAAATGGCAGCTTGTCTATTTGTGTATTCAAGTATTTGTCCATTTGCTTGTCCTCACCTTATACAGCTCTGCCCTATGTCTTTTAAATGGGCACATCTCAAATGCACTTGAGAAAAATTATGTCTAAATGTTGTTTACCTATGTTACACTTACCAAACCACTCTCATTAAATCACCATTAATTTAGTACGAACAGTGTACTTGTTTCCACTGCTTGTCTAATATTAAACTTATGGAAGTAAGGGTATCAAGCCATCCATCAGACATATGGTCTGGCGCCTATTTATTATTTCAATGCACATTTAGCTTAAACTTGTTACTAAACCTGCATGTGATGGGAAACCTGTCCAGTGAATTACCCACAGTGCCTGGGATGAAGAGGACTGAGCTACATATTTTGGCAATTATGAGGAGGCAAGTATCTTTGTATGCAGCTACGCCAGGGTCAGACTGGCCTCCCGGTAGGCCCTAATGCCTGATGGCTCAGACCTCTACTTAAATGAAGTTGCAAGGCATGATTCGGGATGTGAAGTAATCTGGATTCCGGTAAATAGGTTTTTTTTACAGGTCGGTGTACTATTAATTCGGAATCCTCATGTCGTTCTGTTCTGTATCGTGAAACTGACTACCACTGATAATTTCTATAGGTGTACTTTGTTTACACATTTGCCGGGCTCAGCAGAGTTTTGAAGTGTTACATAATTTGAAACTTTCTGCAAAAGTTCTTTTTACACAGTAGTAGCCATAGGACTAATACTTTTTGGAGGCCCATGCAGATATATATTTGGGTGGCGTGGGGTTGCTTGACAAAAAACACTTATTAGGCCCTTCATGTCAGACACCTGTGGAATGGCAAACATTGCCTAGGTCCAGGGTAAATCACATGTGTAAAATCATGGCTTGCTGATGACTACACTTTAATGCTATCCCCCCAACCCCAATAAATATCAAATATTATTATATCAAGATACCGTATATACTCGAGTATAAGCCGTGTTTTTCAGCACATTTTTTGTGCTGAAAAAGTCCCCCCTCGGCTTATACTCGAGTGATGCTCCAGGACAATCAAAAGTTCCTACTTGAGGTGGCCGGCGGCAGCAGAGTGAGGTGCCATACTGAGCGCAATGCAGGCTGCAGCAGAGCGGGCAAGGTGGGTGGTGCAGGTGCGGCCTGTGCAGTGACCTCTGACATCACGTCACACTGCGCAGAGCCACGTCGGGAACAGCTGAGCACTCGCTCAGACGCTCTCTCTACTACCTCCGAGGATTACCGTCTTCAGCGTGGAATTAGCGCTGTTGCTTCAAATGGGGATCCCCTTTTCTGTCACCTAGGGTACATCTTAGGAGAACCGCTGGACTTCTCTACCTCTTTGTGAACTATGAAATTCATAAGGTTGGTTTAAGACTGTTCTTACGGGACCTACTACATAGACTTGTTATTAGCAGCTCTCCCGGGCTCAATCACGGAAGTACCCATTGGATACATTATGCCATGCACTGGACATTGCTTTCTTTTATATATAAATGTTAACCTTGTGCCTTATTTATGTGGTAGCATTATCACAATTTTATCATAATTCAATTGTATGTCTCATCTTTTGATTGTATTTATCCTCTTATATTATGTTAAATTAAATGTCTGGTCAATTTTTATATCTACATTTGTTATTCTATTTCTCACCAGTATATTAACTATCAGACCATATCCTTTTCTATATGATCTAAATTTGTATATTTTGTTTGCACCAAGTGTAGGGCCCCCCCCCCATCATATATTATCCTTATAGTGATTCAAACCAATTATTCATGCTAGAGGACAATTGAGCGCTATCATTATAAAGATTCAGCTGCAGTCTAATCCCAAAATCCAGTTGATTTATGTTATTATTATTTATTTATGAAATAGCAGCAATCTCCCTTATTTCAACTAGCCCATATTACACTGTTACATTGTAGTGTGGGGAAGTGATAAAGTGTGGGGAGGTAGCACAAGGATATAGGGCATGATTTAGACCTTATTGAGGGGCCAGCATTCAGTTAAGTTATCTATTTTTATTTTTGAAATTTACCAGTAGCTGCTGCATTTCCCACCCTAGGCTTATACTCGAGTCAATAAGTTTTCCCAGTTTTTTGTGGTAAAATTAGGTGCCTCGGCTTATATTCGGGTCGACTTATACTCGAGTATATACGGTACTTACATTCTTCAACAGCCTCCTTCTCCTGGCCTTCCTGGTCCTCCTCAAAATCAATGGCCTCCTTGGCCTCCTGCTGCTCCTTGGCCTCCTGTTCCTCTTTGGCCTCCTGTTCCTCTTTGGCCTCCTGCTCCTCCTTGGCCTTCTCCATGGACTCTGCCCTCGCACCACTTCATCGCCGCCATAGATGTAACCGGCGGAGCACGGTCAGGCATTCTGCTAGAATAAATACCACACATTAGCTGATTTCTAAAGGTTATCTCTGTCTCACTTTTACATAGAGACAGCCAGATAATGTTATGTTGCACTGTGAAATATCCAATACCACACAGAGACAATGATTGGCCATACAAGTCTCTGCCCTCAAAACTGCAAGGAGGACAGGCTGTCTGCACTGCAGGTCACTCCACCTCCACTGCAGTTGTACCACAGTACACCAGCTGTTAAACTGTAACCAGAGACGCCTACAGACAGCCATATATACGCCCACTGCTTATCTACATTGGTAATATACCGATCTGCGGGCCAATATAAATTGTCTATTCCAGAGGTTAATACCTGCAGCTTGGCACGAACGTGGCAGCCCTCATGTTTACAAGTGAATGGCACTTTTCAACATGACGTACACTGATTGGTTTTTAGTGCACGTATGGGTGTAGGCACGTCACTAGTAGATCCCTTCAATACCATACGCAAGATGTCTGACTCACCTGTCAATTATTCTCGGTCATCAGACAATTAGTGGTGTGACAACAGCTAGCTATTCATACAAAAGCAATCACAGGAGAACGCACCTGCATGCATTATATAGCAGCTGGAGAGGCAATTATTCAGCCTTGCTATTTTGCGATTTATGATCTCAGCAGAGTTCAGAGCTTCTACATTGCTGTAATATCTTTATATGCTTTTTGAGACATGTCTTGGTCTTCAGTCTGCCCTACATTCTGTTTTATTAGTGAGAAGCAGGCCCTATGTGAGCCACTTTACAGGGAATTCGAATTCTGATACTAATGTCTGGTTTTTTACTTCTCTTTAGACCAATGTCTGACCACGAACAGCCAGGTCCCAGTCTGGCTTCAGGCTCCTGTGCTTCAGCCTCGAAATGGAGGCAGCCCCATTTTACATCAGAGGAGGTGAAGGTATTGGTCCAGCTTGTGGCGGAGCGGCTGTACTTCACCACCCGGCAGCCTCCGCCGCTGCTAAATCTCATGCTTGGGACGGCATAACAACACGATTGAATGCCGAGGCTCCTTCCCAATACTTCACTCCTGTTCATCGACCTAATTTACCCACACAAGACCCTCTGCCACATCATCAAGCACCATTTTTCCATGGTTATAATCCCCACTTTTGCAGTGCTGCCCCACTACCCTCTCCAACCCAAATGCATTCTTTCGGCCCAAACCCATTTTTGCAACAACATAATTTATCACTATCAGCCTCTTATTTTCAAGCGACATCTGCTTAATCCCCAGCCACCTCTTTCTCCCAAGCAACATCTGCACACCGTCCAGTCACTTCTGCACACCCTCCAGACACTTCTGCCCCTACATTGTCTGTCACACTATCACTTTCTGCTGCCCCAATGAGCTCCACTTCTTCTACACTGCTGCCTACCAAATCACGGGTAACCAGAAGCCAAGTTCCATATCTAGCCCAATGTGAAACAAGAGGCAAGAAGCGCAGGAAAAAAATACATTAATTTGCTATGTTCAGTTTGCTTCACATGTGTTTTATGTGGATTTGTTAATACACTTTTCCCATAATTAAAAATTCAAATCTCTGGAGTCACATACACTTCGGTGCATACGTCCACCAGATCGGCTGTAGAGTGGAGTTTTGATCTTTTAAACGCCAAATTCCACTGACTTAACCACTCTGGTGGAGCACTTATACATGCACACAATATTGTGTGTGACATAATTGTCCTCTGTGTATTGTATTCCATAACATCGCAATCCGGTGTAGGGTTTCATGGGTGGAAGAGGCCGAGGTTGCTGGCCAGGAGGTGGATGATGTTGATCCTGGTTCTCAAGATTCCCAAGGCTATTTTGTGTATAAAGATTATGTGATTTTATCATACTTTACATGTAAGTACCTTTTGAGCTTGTTTTAAAATGTAATGCTTATAGTAAATGGACAAATAACCAAGGAATCAGTTTTTGCTTTTTTTAAAATGTATATTTGGTAAACCAAACATGTGCTGAAAATGATAACTAGGAGTAAATGTACCTTATTTTAATATTAATAAGCAGCCACACGTATACCTGACATCCAGCACTGACTGCTACCATTACAAGCTCATGTATGTGCCAGTTCAAGTCTATTCACTCATAGTTGAGCCAGTTAACACATGTGCAAACCAGTTTAAACATGTTCGAGAATAAATTAATTGTGAACGGTGAACCTCAAATGCGAACGGCAAACCTGGAATTAGAATGGGGAACCTCAAACAACAAATCTGATCTGCCAAAGGGGAATTTAGAAATAAGAGATACTGTCGCACCAATTCATATATTTAGAAACTTGCTGCCCAATAATTCCATATATCAAAAATTGTATCTATATGGGGTGCCACCTTAACTTAATATGATTGAAATAGAAGAGAGAAAGGAAGTTGGCTAATAGGTGCACTGAAGCTTCTAATTGGCAATTAGATATACCATAAAAATTAACTTTATTTGGTAATGGGTTAAAATAAGCGAAATGTGATAAAAATAACCTAAAAACAAAGGCTGTCTGCATGTATAGCCTCCATAATATGTGGACTTATGCTATCAGTAGAATGCTGATATCACCGCTAGCTATAATTGTATATTGCTAGGTGATACTTTTTATTAGAAAACACAGTGAGATGTTTCTTCCCCCCATTAAGCTAATTCCATAATAGGAATAGCTGTTTAGTTAACAGGTTTCACTGTGATGAAGACGCTATCGTATTAGCCAATATATTAGAGCTGTAGTGTCTCTTAGCAAAACAGGGTGTGTATTGCTATCTACCTAGATAATATCTCCGAACTAGATCTGTTTTTTTCGGAGTATTATACAAGCTGCCAATCTAAGAGGTATAACTTCTGCTTACAGCGAGGACGCCGACGCGTGTTTCACTTAGTCTGCTTTTTCCAAGGCAAGCCGAGGCACTGTTTGGCATTTCTTAAATACATTGGAGGGCATGTTTCCATTATCACATGACCAGAGTTTTAGCCAATCTAAATACATCAGTATCAGAGTGGATAGCATTTGCAACATGTTACTGGTGTTCTGATTTTGAAGTCCCACCCTTCAGGATAATTATTAGTCAGATCTCCGTCTAAGGTATGGAGATCATACTATATTTAATTAATTTATTCATAGCAAGTTTAAGAAGGATTGTCATTCCCTAATTGATGAAATATCCCAAAGGGCGGTACTTTAAAATTAGAACACCAATAACATGTTTGTAAACGTCACCCACCCGACATTAATGTATTTAGATTGGTCAAAACATACCCCCGATATCTAAAACAGTTGTAATCATATAAATAATGGGTTAATTAAACGCATGTAAATAAGAGACTGTAACTACATACACATTATGTTTCATCAATTTGATAACCGAGACCTTACTCGAAAATATGCGATGATCTTGAAAATAAGCATCAACACGATTACTTATTAGGAAATGACAATCCTTCTTAAACTTGCTATGAATAAATTATTTAAACATAGTATGATCTCCATACCTTAGACGGAGATCTGACTAATAATTATCCTGAAGGGTGGGACTTCAAAATCAGAACACCAGTAACATGTTGCAAATGCTATCCACTCCGATACTGATGTATTTAGATTGGCTAAAACTCCGGTCATGTGATAATGGAGACATGTCCTCCAATGTATTTAAGAAATGCCAAACAGTGCCTCGGCTTGCCTTGGAAAAAGCAGACTAAGTGAAACGCGCGTCGGCATCCTCGCTATCTGCAGAAGTTATACCTCTTAGATTGGCAGCTTGTATAATACTCTGATAAAACCAGATCTAGTTCGGAGATATTATCTAGGTAGATAGCAATACACACCCCGTTTTGCTAAGAGACACTACAGCTCTAATATATTGGCTAAAACGATAGCGTCTTCATCACAGTGAAACCTGTTAACTAAACAGCTAATCCTATTATGGAATTAGCTTAATGTGGGGAAGAAACATCTCACTGTGTTTTCGAATAAAAAGTATCACCTAGCAATATACAATTATAGCTAGCAGTGATATCAGCATTCTACCGATAGCATAAGTCCACATATTATGGAGGCTATACATGCAGACAGCCTTTGTTTTTAGTTTATTTTATCACATTTCGCTTATTTTAATCCATTACCAAATAAAAGTTAATTTTTATGGTATATCTAATTGCCAATTAGAAGCTTCAGTGCACATATTAGCCAACTTCCTTTCTCTCTTCTATTTCTGCCAAAGGTGAATGCAAGCTGCAAATATCGAATATCTACTGATGATGATACCACAACTGTGTTCATGGCCATCAAACCGGTTCAAAATTTTCAAGCATAGCTACTTATTTTTTTGACATTTCCTGGGTCCTGATTCCCATTGGCTCCCTTGATACTAAAGATTATTAATTATACTGTGTTATAGAGTGATAGTACATTATAATAGAAACTATACTACAATGATTTATCATAGTATATAATTATTATCAGCCATGTATCTCAGGAGAGAATGGGAAAGCCAGATGCCAGAAACTCATTCATATACTGTAAGCATCATCTTGTAGCCGAGACCCAGGAGTAAAGTGCATACGTTTCTCTCTAATGGGGTGGGTAGTATAAGGGAAAAATATACTCCAGAAACCTTTTAAACGAAATTGTCTGTATTTTAATTTTGAAGGGTCATCGAAAGCCTTAGCCTTGCTGTTACTGATTATATTCATTTACAGTTGGTTATGTGAGCAATTTAGAACAAAATCCCAATACATTCATATGCCACCAGCACCATTATTCAAAGTAATTTCCACCTCTTATCAAATTAAAGATTGCACTATGTTTAAAGAGACTTGCTGTGAGCAGTGTCCTGACTGAATAAGACAGGTTGATTTTAGGGAGTTTTGTAACCCTCTGATGTTCTCTCCCTGCGGGTGTTAGTAGCTTAGTGGAATTTCTGGGGGCACATGTGGATTCTGGGGTCTCTGAATCTCTCACAGAAGCACATCTGTAAGGAATTTACTTGTCACTTCCATGTATGATAAAGCGAGCTTCATCACAAAAATCACGGCAGGTATTTCCTGCTCCAGAAATGTTTATGTCAACCTGGTAATAAGGAGTGAGTCATCTGGGTGGGGGAACCATATACCCAGAAAGGTTTTTAGAACATGGAGGATCCCAGAACTGTTTCTAATAGACATTTTCCTACATATACAAATTATCAAGGCAGAATATGCTGATTGCTTCTTCACAATAATGACTATGATGAATGGCTACTTACCCTCACTGGGCCATTTCGTTGGATGCATTTGGGGCAGCACAGCGGCTCAGTGGTTAGCACTTCTGCCTCACAGCACTGGGGTCATGAGTTTGATTCCCGACCATGGCCTTATCTGTGTGGAGTTTGTATGTTCTCCCTGTGTTTGCGTGGGTTTCCTCCCACACTCCAAAGACATACTGGTAGATTAATTGGCTGCTATCAAAATTGACCACAGTCTCTCTCCCTCTCTGTCTGTGTGTGTTAGGGAATTTAGACTGTAAGCTCCAAAGGGGCAGGGACGGATTTGAATGAGTTCTCTGTACAGCGCTGCGGAATCAGTGGCGCTATATAAATAAATGATGATGATGATGATGATTTGGAGGGGTAAAGATTTTTTCGCAGAAAAACTCTACTTACTTGTGTATGTAGAGTCACACGTATCTCCAGATGCATCCAAGTCAACAACAGCAGTATGTGCTCCAGGTGTATAAGTGTGTATGATTACACCCAACGACATAGATGCAGCTTTACAGTGTTGGTAGTAAATAACAAACATCATATTAACCTATCTGTACACAATATAATAATGTAATGAAGTGTCATACACAAGAGAGAATAGTGTCTTGACAGTTATTAATAAATATGAAAGTCACATTTTCCACATATAATGTAATTAAATACAAACACCTCCACATTCTTGTTGTTTACGCCTTTAGAAAATAAATATGAATTATTTTTTCTTGCACTAGTCCAAATTGAAATGACAAATAAATAATGTGAATATATGGCTGCTACTTGATTTAATATTGTCCTGGTATCAGATGGAGAGGTCAATACACATACAGCCTAACAGAAGCGGTAGATAGTACTGCTGATGGTCATGCTTGTGTAACTTACCTTCTAAAAGGAGCATGTGAGGACGCGTCCACATCTAATTATCTCACATCTCCAGGGGCCTGCTACATTTATGTGGACACATCCTTACTGTACTCAACTTATGGTTGCCCGCCCTGTTCCAACTTTCCATATCTAGATACGGATGCATTTTGGTACAGGTGCAGATCGGAAGTGCATATATACATGCCAAACATTTGACATACGCCCAACAGTAAGTGGGACATATTGTTTATTAATTTTTATATAGGGCATTCATATAAAATTTGCCAAGCACACATTCTCTACCCAGCAGAAGTGAAACTTTTTCACTGCCTTGAAATGAAAGTGACATGTTGAAGATCACAAGAAGCTGACATTGGGATTCGAACTGGTGTAGCCAGCATCTTTCAGTTCCATTAAGTGAGCTACTCACTTCTTTCAAACAGGATGTGGGAAAGGAAATGAGTAAGAGCGCATTTTTCTATCTAAGTATAATTCTGCTGAATTAAGTATAGGTGCGCTCCTCTATATTTGTCTTTCATGATAACATGGTTTTAACAACTTACACAAACCATACAGAATATATGACTGAGAGCTCTATTGACTGTGTATACTTGGATTCCTTTGAAACTAACCCCTCATCTCTCCTTTCCTCTGGACAAGTTCATTCTAATGAATTTTGCACTGTTTATATGGGTTGATAATGTACTCTTACACTTTGCGGAGGAGGACGGGAGGGGGCAGATGGATGGAGGGCTCAGCTTGACACTAAACACACAGCAGGAGAGGCCCAGGCAAGTATTTAGGAGAAGGAGAGGGTACCTGCTTTGATGTTAATGACGGGGTTCTGACACCTTTTATGGGATGGCTTGATCAGGATCTCCAACCAAGGTCAGAGAGCAAGGGTGAAAATATTTAACATTGCACTACTGATCCCTTTGACATTGGGAGTTTATACTTAAAAATCTAATATATATAAGCAGGAGAGAGAGCACAATAAGAGCGAGGAGCAATACACACACAATCCCAATACCTTGCATTCCAGGCCGCAGATTGCAGTGCTATCACAATATCTCATTTATGAAGTGCACTCGGGCAACACCTCGATGTCAGATGAGCTAGGAAAACGCCTACTCTCTGGAAATGACTCAGCAATATAAAAGTACACCTAGATGTGAGTAAATGAGGAGAATCTGAAGAGTCACAATGTTCAAAAGTGTAACGTCACATCAAAAGTCCAATCTCCTATCACATTAAAGTCATGGGCCACTAATTCCACAGATTTAAACCGGAGGAAACCCACGCAAACACGGGGAGAACATACAAACTCCACATAAATAAGGCCATGGTTGGGAATCAAACTTATGACCCCAGTCACCATTTTCATTAAATCTACTGGGGTAATCTTCTGCTCCTCAGCAAACACCACCATCTTGCTCCATAAGCCTTTGCACTTTATCAGAAATCTAAGCACAATCATGCAATTTGAGGTGCATTTCACCTCCAAAAGGTCATTTACACTGCATACCCACAGGTTATAGCACCATATTGTTCTACAAAGGTTATGACATAGGTGCTGCTGGTGATTTATTTACAAACCTGAGAGGCCAATTTAAGAAAGGGGACAAGCTCTGTTGCTGGCATAAACAATGTTTTCATCAGTGAAATGGCTTTTTCTTGACTTCACCCTATTTATGAAGTGGGATACAACCTTCAAAAAGTAAGTATCTCTGACTCTCATCGGCGAAGGCTTCCCCATGCTAATGCTCATTGTGTTATTAGTAATGGCAATGAGCCCTTGGGCCCAAGTCCCACGCATGCTTAATAGAACAGCACGGTGGCCTCCAGAGCTATAAGTAATGTGTATCTCTCTGGATACTTTTCTCTGTGGCAGAGTATCACTTAAGTGTCACAGCCATAGAACAATGTTAAATCTCTGCAATAATTGTAATTTTGTATCACAGCAGTAAGCAACAAACAAAGACAACGCAAAAGTGCAATAGATGAGATAGGGAGAATATACTCTTTGTCAAAAACTAGGGCAGAATAGAGACTGTGATCTCTTCTGTTCGAGCTAGTAATCAATACAATTTATTGTTCAAAAATATACATTTAAAAGCATATAACACCAATGCAATAAATAAAAGAACCTATCTGTTATTATGATATTAGCCTCTTTAGTTAATAAGGGCCTGTCAAACACATATAGATAATCTGGAACAAACACCACAATTGGTGTCAGGGAGTCAGTGTCCCACTGTAAATTTTCTCTTAATACTAGTGACACATCGTCCACACGGATATAGATCGTGGTAATATATAGAGCTAGGTTCGGATTAACGAGCCCACTATTAGTCCAGGAACGTAGTATGTAGGCAGGTGAAATGGATAGTACTCACAGCCACCACAGCAGTAAGCGCCAATAAAAAAAATGATCATTTCCACAAGGAAAAAGTGTAAGTTTAATAAGTAGGTCTCTGCGCCTTCTGTCAGGTTCTGAAAAGTCACAATGACAAATGGATTAATAAAAATAAATGTGAAATATCATTCTGTTCTGCCCTCAAGGAAAACTAAATCTAACATACTAATGACTTTATGTATTATTCTTTTTTTTAAAAGTTATTTATATTTATGGTATGTGAAAGAGTTAGTAATGAAAGTCACACCAGTATACCACACCTCCCAACATTTATCTTTTCTGAGTCAAGACATGTAATTGTGTCATGGTAGGGGCGTGATCACATCACTATGGGGTGTGATTTTTGAGAATTATTTTAAAGCACACCAAACGTCCAGTGTAAAAGATTACTGCAGAAAACTGCAGGGAGAAGCTGGGACAACTGTAAATCTGGGAACACATATATCTAATATATTCTTTATTAGATTTAAATATGAAATGATAGATTGTTTTTTTTTTGTATACAGACTAAGTAGAACAATGCAGGTTCACTTTATACGATGGACAACTACTCCATACGGCTGATGCGACTGGGTCTTGCTGCCCAGTACATACAGGGATCTTAAGCCCTTACAATGTAGTGGCCTCTCGCAGCTCTCTGGTCATGGAGCAATTACCAGGAACCAACTAACATATGATCGGTGTGATGCAATGTATGTGACAATGTAGCTGTAAGTGGCCTCAAAATCATATTGCTTGGTAATGATAAAAGTCATGTAAAGCAAATAGCAAAACAATACATTATTTTATTAATCTTTTTATTATTCCAAAATAATTCCATATCCCATTGAGGACTGTTTTGTAAACAGTTATTCTTTTCACTTATTTTTCTCACTTAAGTACTATCAATATACTGCAACTTTGACATATATTTGTATGATTGTTTTGATATTAGATCGTATTATATTTGTGTACAGCAGTTGAAGGTCATGCTGGTGATATAACTTTTACAAGGTGCCAATGAGATCCAGGGAACATATGCTGCCCCAGCTTGCTATGTATATACTGCTTAGTAATATTGTAATACCCCCCAATTGTCCAGCTATTTACATGGCCATCCTGAATTACAGGGACTGTGGGGGAGGAGGGGTTGGAGGGGAATTTATCTATTTTGGGTGAAATCTGAATGTTACAATTTTTTGCCCAGTATTCTTAGAAGGTATATTATATACTGTCAGTTATCATTATTTGTTGATATGTAACAGTATCAATAGATAAAAGCCATACCTTCTAACTTTTTCGGCTAGATTATCGCAGCAACACTTTGCACAAGAAGAGGGCGCTACCCCAAGTCCTTTTTCTGTCCCCTAAAAATTCAGCAGCATTGAAGGGGCATCCGTCAGTGGGACATACCTCCCTACTGTTCTGGAATCAGTGTAAAAGATCCGTGGCATAGTCCCCTCAGATGGAGCTGTCCTGCCTAAATCGGGGCAGTAGGGACATATACCCAAAGCTCTTATGTGAACCTTCCTGGTAGCTCTGTACTAGACTTAGTCAATTTGTGGCTCTTCAACTATTTTGGAATTATTTGTTCCATCATGCCCTGCCACCCTCTGATTGGTCTTTTGTGTAACTACAGAGTGCAGAGGCTGGCTGGCTGGCAGACCCTGCTGGTCAGGTATTTCTAAAAAGCTTGCAGGTAAGACAAGGTGCTGGTAGTGCATGCTGGGATGTTTATTTCCATACCAACTGGAAAGCCGCTGCCCCACTGTCTATTGTATTTTTTTAAATGGATCTTGTATGACATGTATGTGCATCACATTGCAGTTCACCCATTAAATATAATGCATTTGACAATATTGTGATTGTTCCCTCTGTATTTTAACTTTTGTTTTGTGCAAAAAGAATTTGTTGTGTTATTCTCCTGCACATTTTCTTAATACTAACCAAACCCTCAGGTTTAATCAGCTTTCCAAAAACAAAAATGTTCAATGTTTTATTTACAAATATAAGAGAAGTGTAAAATATTGCCTGCTACTATAGAGTACATGCTGAACAGGTGATCAACATTAATAATCAGTTATGCTATAACATGCCAATTCATTAATCCATGCTCAGGAGATGAGTGAGCTGGTCTTATGGGGGGCAGTGACCCGACCACTTGTGTGATTATGTTAGTGAGGATATTGCTGTATGTGACAGGGACAGTGTTATACTGTAAGAAGGGGAATAGGGATATACCAGAGAGAGAGGTAAATTACTTATTAGTGTGTGTACCAGTCTGAATGGGGCCACCTTATCATGGTAGATTGATTTTATAGCAATATTATTAAACAAAATGTTCTTATTGTGATTAGTATATATTTAGTTTCTAAAATGTACTCCTGCATTCTTGTTTTCTATTTTGTAGTCAAAATATTAGTCACAGTAATGACTAACTTTCCATACATTTTACACATTTTGGGGAATAGAGACAAACAGCAAGTCACAGGTGAAGCAGCATTGTTCCCCAAAGCACAGAGTAGCAGGGGAGGCCTTATAGCCATTACAGAGGGGGTGACAGGTATGGAACCTCGTGGTTCCATACCCGTCACCCTGTCACCCTGCAACGCCTCCCGAGGAGCCTCAGGAGAGGATGAAGTATTGCTGGACACCGGGGCCACTGCGTGTTACACCCCCGCAGAGTAGTGGTGATGGCGCCTGTGAAAGTGAGGCGCTAAAATCACACCAGTATACCCTACATCAGTTTATATATGAAGTTTGTATTTGTTTTATAACTTAATTCAGTGATACTGACATAAAAATAAATGTGAAACGTGGGTACAAACGGAAATTTACACTTATTATCATAAACAAGAGCACTAAGACTGAAAAGGTTCACAAAAATGTACCTAATACATGGGAAATATGGTCACTGCTTTGGTTTATCCAAATATAATATGGCCCTGTCATTGTGTGCACATGCGAAATGATCTGCTCTTACACAATATACAAGAATAGTACATAAAGGATCCGAGAGGCCCCAGGAAAGTAGCCATGTGATCTTCTTTTGTGTGTGAATAGAACTTGTTATCACAGGCGTGTCCTCTCATCCTCCTGTGCTGACCTAACTTCTCTCAGTACACTCGGGACCACAGTTATTAAATTAAATGACCAACTTGAACTTATGTGTTGCCTTCTAATATAGTTGCATAATAAGATAAATGTGTACAAGATGGACCTAATGTCCAAAGCTGTGAAGTAACTTTGTCTAATATTACGAAATTGCTTTACGTAACAACTCTCAAAATTTGAAAAGCCCAAATAGGGACACTCACACCAGTGTTTGACTGAATTTTAGTGCTTTACCAAAGAAAAGGAAATTAGCTTTAAGGTACACAGGGCCGTATTAAGGGAATGGAGGCCCCTTGTCTAAGGGCACCTCCATTACCCTGTGAGGCCCCCAATGTGAGGGGCCCGCCGCCCCCCATCAGGCCCTCCAATCGCTTACCTGTCAGTGCAGTCCGCGGCACGCTGTAAGCTCCTTACTGAGGAGATCTTGCGAGAGTGAACTCTCGCGAGATCTCCTCAGTAAGCAGATTACTGAGCGCCGGGGACGGAGGACTGCACTGACAGTGCTCAGCAGCATTGATCGGGCTGGGGGCGCCCCCATCCCCGGACCAATCAATAATGCTGCTGAGGACTTTGAAGGGCCCCCTGGATACCCGAGGCCCCTGGGCTATAGCCCAGTTAGACCTCAGGTTAATTCGGCCCTGAAGGTACATAGTGCTGTTGCAAAGTATGAGTCTTACTGGTTTATGGGTGTAGTTTTGCAGAGTTAGCTACATTTGCAATTTTACACAAGTGTAATGAAAAGCACTACAGTCTCATCTGATCAGTATAGAAGGCACCATTCTATTAACCAGTATATAATTCAACAAAGCTGCACCAACATACATCTCCTCTCTTGTCTCGAAATATCTCCCAACTCGGCAACTCCGTTCTGCACAAGATCTGCGTCTCTCATCCACCCTCATTACATCCTCCCGTTCCTGGTTACAGGACTTTTTTTGGGCTGCACCCACTCTATGGAATTCTCTCCCTCACACAATAAGACTCTCCTCTGGTCTACAAACTTTCAAGCGTTCTCTAAAAACCCACCTATTCAGGCAAGCTTATAATATTCCTCAACCACCCTCACTACATTATCCTATTACCATCCATTACACAATTTCACACAAGACAACTACCCCCTGACCAACATTGTTGTGTGACAGGATCATTTAGCTTATGAGTCACTTTTACCTTTGCAGTCTGGCTGGGACGAAATGCAAAATGTAGACTTAACCGCATGTATCAAACTCTCATTGTCCAATAGATTGTAAGCTTGCGAGCAGGGCCTTCTCACCTCTTTGTCTGTTTTACCCAGTTTGTTTATTAGTTTACTGTGTTTGTCCCCAATTGTAAAGCGCTATGGAATATGTTGACACTATATAAATAAATAAATGATGATGATGATGATAATGCAGAATCATATTGCAATGGCCAGTGTACAATACAGAATCCTACCTGGTAACTAGTAAGCAACACAGATCCCTATCTGGAAAACAGGACACCATGTAGAGCTCTATTCTTTTGGGTAGAACATAATGCATTCTGGTGATCAGTATATAAAGCAGATGTCAATATGATAGCTTTTATAAAATGCAGAACCCCATTCTGATGACAAGTATACAATGTTACCACAAGTAGTATATAATGCAGAGTCCTATGTGATTACCAGTATACAATGCAAAGCACAATCCACAGAGCAGAATTTCATATGAGTCTCATTCTGGTGATAACTATACATTCAATGCATGCATCAATCAGGTAACCAGTATACACATAATGCAGTACCATATTTGGGTGACTAATATATAATGTAGAGACATAGGGGTATATTTACTAATTTGCGTTTCAGACAAACCACCGATTTTTAGAGCTTTACATTCATTTTGTAAAATGGTAAGTTTATTAAGGACAAAGCCCATCGAGTACAGTTAGGACCAACCTATTAGCAAATGCATCGTAAAGTGGCGGCTGACTTTCCATACATTTGCAAATGTGTGTAACTGAGAATTCTGTATTTTTATATACAAGTAAATTAGCAGCACTTTTACTAGTTCACAGCAGTGTGCTGAGGAATTTTTCTGTATTTTTTCCACGCCGGATAACCCTTTCAAGCATCTGCTGTGAACCTTTAAATTGATTGAACAACTTCTATTTCTTTATTATGATAGAGAGGTGTCAGAACACACAGTGCATCGCAGCTTGCTGTGTATGGGACTGCGTAACACATTGGTCAGATTGCCCATTCTGACCCCTATCCACCACTGACTACAATGGGTATGTGAGTGCCAGAACTGGACCATGGACCAATAGAAAAAGGTGGCCTGGTCTGAAGAGTCACGTTTTCTTTTACATTATGTGGACGGCCAGGTGCGTGTGCGTCGTTTCCTTGGGGAAGATGTAAATACCCCTATGAGCATTGCACAGACGCACACAGCTGTCCTACCTTCCTCCCAGGAACCCCCTCCGTAAACAAGAAGCCACTCCAACCGATCTTCACGACTGTCCAGACTTGTTGATGAGGCCTGACTCCCAGGTGTTACAGCAAGACATACTGCAGGAGACAGACAGATGGTACAGGAACCAACAACAGCTTACAGTTAGTAAGGTATGTTCCCAGGACCACCTCACAAATGGCCACCAGCCAACCTCACTTTCAATACATAATATGTGGGCATCAAACCGTCCTCTTCCTATGCAGAATCACCAACCTCCGCCGAGTACCTGCTTACACCTCAGGCTTCTACCTGCTGCCTGGAACCCTGGCCTCTAGGCCTGTTACTCAAGAACACAGGACTTGATGCCCTTTCGGATCTAATGACAACCACATGCCTTCGCAATCACCCAGGGACCTTGCCAGAAGTTCTGCTAACAACTAGAAGGCCTAGTGCCCTTCCAACCGCAAGAGCCTACTGCTCTCCTAACCATGAGAGCTTAATGCTCTCCTAACCACAAGAGCCTAATGCTCTCCTACCAACAGGGCCGGATTTACCGCTAGGCAACCTAGGCACCTGCCTAGGGCCTAGCGGCTCTCAGGGGGAACAGATGGGGGGGACAAAGGAGAAGAAATGAGGGAGCTCCTGCACCGAACACTTTAGAATTCCAGCAGCCCGCCTCCACTGTGTGCCATGTGACCGCTGCGATCACATGACCCTGATGCCATACACTACAGGTATATAGCCACCACTGCCTCTACCCCTAGTTCTAACACCAGCCCCTCCCCCGATTCGCGGCACCCCTCCCCGTGAGTCGCGGGTGGGTGGGTTGCCGCGAATCGGGGGAGGGGCTGGTGTTAGAACTAGGGGTAGAGGCAGTGGTGGCTATATAACTGTAGTGTATGGCATCAGGGTCATGTGATCGCAGCGGTCACATGGTACATTGTGGAGGCGGGCTGCTGGAATTCTAAAGTGGTCGGTGCAGGAGCTCCCTCATTTCTTTTGTTCCTGTCATCATGTGGAAAAAGGTAAGAAGAAGGGTACTTGGAAGCTGCAGGGGGGGGGGGGGCATGTGTGATAGAAACTGCAGGGGTCATATGTGATGAAAGCTGCAGGGGGGGGCATATGTGATGGAAGCTGCAGGGGGGGCATATGTGATGGAAGCTGCAGGGCATGGGGGGGCATGTGTGCTGGAAGCTGCAGGGCACAGGGGGGGCATGTGTGCTGGAAGCTGCAGGGCAAAGGTTGGCATGTGTGATGGAAGGTACAGGGGGTGGTATGTGTGCTGGAAGCTGCAGGGCACGGGGGGCATGTGTGATTGGAGCTGATCTGGCACAGGGGGCATGTGTGATGAAAGCTGCAGGGCACAGGGGGGGCATGTGTGATGGAAGCTGCAGGGGGGGCATGTGTGATGGAAGCTGCAGGGCATAGGGGTGCATGTGTGGCTAAAGGGGCTGGGCAGAGGGGACATGTGAGTTAGAAGTCTGTTTCCCACACGGCCCCTCCTCAGCCAACAATACCCTTACAACACTCACTATCTTTTCTTTGATATTCCCCATGACACGTGCTCATTATCTATTCCCTCGCATGACCTGCTGCCTCAATCCTGACACCTCTTACCTCAAAATGAAAAGAGGCACCCTTTATATTAATATAATATGTGTGTGTGAGGGGCCATTGTATGTATATTATGTGTGTGTGATGCACTATGGGATTCATGCAGAAGACTGATATATTAACATATATTAACATAATTATTGCATTCCAGCGCTTTTTCATGTTTCTGTAGGTAGAGGGCTGCAGTCAGTAACTGTAGTGGCGGACGGTCTGTGACGTGGTAGTGATAGGAGACTGCTGTTTTTTTATTACTGGGCTCGCTAACCATGAACTGCAGTTTCTTGACATGTTAATTATGATTAATACCTAAGTTTAGTTAAAGATAAAGTACAATTTTTGTGAATTGAAAGGTAAGCAGTGGTGGAAGTGGGGTGTATATGGTAGTAGGCCATACCGCTACTTCTCGTACTGCCTTCATTGTAAAATAATAAAATTCCATTCACTTGTTTACATTCTCATTACATTTTACATACCGCCACTTCTAAACTTCCACTTCGACCACTGAGCTTAATATTCATGGTATGGAGCATATGACCAGCATAATTCAAAATTCTGGTAGATCCTTTGATAAAATATGGGGTCCATGGACATTATTCTTTAACTGCTGGGACCACAGTGTGATGCAGTGTAATGATAAAGGAGGGCACAGTGTGATGAGAGGGACAATAATGAGGGGCCGCATGGTGATGCAGGAGGAGCAGCGTGATGTGCGGCGGCACATAGTTTACCCTTCTACTTAACTATAGGAGTATATGCTGTGCTTAAAAAAATATAATGCTATGGATTGTTTCAGGGAGGCGGGGGAGGGGGGGGCTGGGGGGGCATGTGGGGGGCTCAGGGGATAGTGTTGGGGGCTGGGGGTGGCCAAACCAATATCTTGCCTAGGGCACCATGAGGTCTAAATCCGGCTCTGCCTCCCAACTAGGACCTAACGCCCTACTACTCTATTGGGCATAGTGCCCATTTCCTCCAATGGGCCTAGTACCAAGCTAACTATGGGCTGAGAATAACTATGGGCCTTGTGCCAAACCTAGCTATGGGCCTTGCGCCCAACCTAACTATGACCTTATGCCCACCCTAACTATGGGCCTTATGCCCAAACTAACTATGGGCCTCAGGGCCCAGCTATCTATGGGGCTTACAGACAACAAACCTTGCCTATCCCCTTACTGTGCTAGGCCTTGTGCCCCCTATTGAGCCCAAGCCTAGCACCCGAATTGCGCCAGGGCCTTGTCCCCTATGAGGGAAGTAGGTAGGAGAAAGAGAAAAGGAGTGCGGGCATGGACTCGGGAGATGTGGTTTTCACAAGGGCCTTATCTTCCTTCAACATCTTCGGGGTCTTCACTTTGTGCTCCCCATTTCTCCGCCAACTGTTCTGGACAGCTGCAACATCTTCTGGTGTTGATCCCAATAAGTCTTCACAGGGCAGAGTAGCTCTCAGCGTGGTGAGCCCTGATTAGCTCACCAACCCGGCCAATTGGGTTAGAGCCGCGGCGGCCTGCAGGAGCTCACTGGACGTCATACTTCCCGGTGAGTCCCTCACAAAAAAATGGCACCAGGATGCATTATAGGACGAAGACAAGCCAACGGAGGCAGTTTGATGCTCTGGGGAATGTTCTGCTGGGAAACCTCGGGTCCTGGCATTTATGTGAGTGTTACTTTGACACATACTAGCTACCTAAACATTGTTGCAGACCAAGTACACCCCTTTATGTCAATGGTATTCTCTGATGGCAGTGGCATCTTTCAGCAGGATAATGCTCCCTGCCACACTGCAAAAATATGTTTAGGAATGGGTTAAGGCACATGACAAAGAGTTCAAGGTGTTGACTTGGCCTCCAAATTCTCCAGCTCTCAATCCAAGCGAGCATCTGTGGGATGTGCTGGAAAACCAAGTCTGAGTCAGGGACGCCCCACATCTTAACTTACAAGACTTAAAGGATCTGCTGCTAACATCTTGGTGCCAGATACCACAAGACACCTTCAGAGGTCTTGTGGAGTTCATGCCTCGATGGGTAAGATATGTTTTGGCGGCATTAAAGGGTTTTAATGTTGTGGCTGATCTGTTTATATGCAATATGCAATGCATAGCCATATAGCCATATAAGCCATAATATCCAACAGAACAGCACCTCAAGTATCATAAGCAATAGTAGAATTCCATCTTGACTTTACCAAGCAATAGTTTGCAGAATACATTTTAGTATGTTATGTAATCTGTTGACATAAGAGTAACCTTGTTTTAATCAATAAGTTTCAGCACAATCTGCATTTGTTGTATTATTTCCCCTAATTGTGTAACAGCTATGTTTAGAGTTTTTTCTACTATTAGCTGTTCCCCAAAAGTGTAAAGTGTATGTATTCCATACTTTCACTACACAAAGGATTACATTACACATAGATTTTTCTGTCTAACACTGTACTGCAATAATAATAACACAAAAAAAATAATAATTCTACACATTTTTATACTTTCACAATGTATGTTACAGATTGTACAACACTTTGTAGAAATGTACACTTTTTTTATTTCTGTATATGCCACATTTATTGTTTTCTATGTTTTTAGTAACAATATAAAGTGTTTTAGTGTATCCCTCAGTAGCTCCAATAAACAAGTTATCCTTTGATGACCTCGAACCACCTCACCACAGGCATCAACCCTCACCACCCTCATTCTCATTAGTGTTCTGCCATCTAATATTGTACTATGACCAAGTAAAAATACCAGACATTTATTGAAGCGGGCTAGCAGGACACTCATAGAAGACTTGATTTGATGTTTAGCTTATAACAGTAAAAACTACCATAGAACTTGCTGTGTATTATCCATACAGGTATTTATTCCATATTTTTTATGAAAATGTTGAGCAAACAAAAACCAATGGCAAATATAATATATATTTGCATTTAAAAATATAATATTATATATATATATATATATATATATATATATATATATATATATATATATATAATATTATATTTTTAAATGCAAATATATATTATATTTTTAACATATATACGTGCAAACTGCCTCATTAATTATCTGCTACAGTAAAATGATGTAGCATCTAAAAACAATTATTCAAAACGTCACCAACTTAAGGAGAACAACCGGGCCATTATTAGAGGTGCCATCAGTGCTTTTAAGGGCTCATTCACATGGAATACTCATGTTCTGTTACAAACTAAGCAACACATGGGTATACCACTGGATAAGTACTGCCAGCAAGAGATCTATTGACCCCCATGCCATACTGTGTATGCTGTCCACATTTTCTCCTGATCACTTTTAAGCTATTTATGTAATTGCTGCCTGTGTGAACAGTGTCTGCAGTATGGCTTATCCCTTATCAGAGGTATTTACTTGGTATACTGGCAGTGATGGAAGAGCCCTAACTGCAGATAGTAGTGATTTACTAAACTACTATGCCATCTCCTGCTGGGCCAGTGATGATGGACTATGTGATTCAGCTAGCCATTTTCTAAAGTGTTTACTCTAACCAGAAGAGAAAATCAATATATAAAAGTGTATATATACCCTCTCAAGTAAAATAGGTCCAGCTAACTAAAACAGTGCACAAATATGCAGTATAAACAAGACATGGGTGAAACTCTAAGACCAGAGGAATGGTCCTGAATTTGAGAGGGAGTTTCTAGGAGTTCAATTTGTTCGTAGTTAAAAGAAACTGTATAAAAATAACTAATCCGATGGTACCTAGTGCCGTCTCGACCCAGTGCCATATATCCTTCGCCCTCTAATTCCTTGTGGGGAGGTAGTGGTATGGAGGGCATACTGTCCCATGTCTGGTGAAATTGCCCCAACATTCAGAGCTTCTCCCAAGAAGTCTATGACTTAATTGCAACGATTACACTGGCATTCGTATCAACTACTTCCACACCCAATCCCAGAGATGCTGAAGCACTCACAGAAACACAAAATCACAGAATAGAACACATCCTCTCGGCAGATTGATGTCTTATTACACTTAACTGGCATTAAGCTGGCTATAATATCATCGTTCTTAGGGGATGTAGCAAAATTTGCATGAATGATTAGAACAGCGTGTGTGTGGTTTCTGAGATTTAATTTAAAGGGCTGTATAACAGTCACTAAATAACAAAACAGCCAAGCATTCAACTTATGGGGATTCCTCCTAACTGAGCTACATATCTTTTGATTAATATGGAGCTAGTGCTGAGTTGACTATAATCGTAACAAAGAAACGATTCATGAATATTGATATCTTTCATGTGTTTTCTGAGGCCTAATTAAAGGGCTGTATAATATTCACTAAATAACTAAATAGCCAAGCACTTAGCTTACGGGGATTCCTTCTGATTGAACTACATCTTATTGGATTATTACAGAGCCTGTGCTGAACTGACTATAATCGCGATATACAAGCAATTTATGAATATTGACATTTCTCTTTATCATATTAACAAGGGCTTCACTTTTGTGATTAATATTAATAGTATGGATGCCTAACTTTAAGAATTCCTTGCTGGATAAGCACACACATAGCATAGAGATTATCTGATTGCCTAGATAAACATGAACATAACATCAATGGCTATAATGAGTGAGCAGTGAGTTGGCCAGGTAGCCTCGCTACCATTTTAACAGAAATAAATCAATTACTCATTAGTCAATCCATTCCCCTTTTTAATATTTCGCTGGTCCTACATGGGGATGCAATACAATCATTCTCCATTTTTAATGTATATTAATAAAATGTAATTTTTAATTTAACACAATACATAAATACATGAGTCATTGAGTGTCCTATATGTACACATTTCCTCTCTCCTGTTTTTCTATAGGATCACTCTCTAAACCTACAGCCCACCTTCCCGCTCATAAGAAAGGCAAACTACTAGGTTTTCTGTCCTACCTTTATCTCCATTCCAGTCTACTTCTCCCTTGATCCCCTTACTAACATCCCCCTGGTCGTCAATCACACTTTGCCCTAGATATAAATCTGTTAAAACCTTGGACTGTTTCTTGGTTATTAGATAAATGTTGAGCTATGTATCTAATTCACTGTCATACTATTGCTTGTCCCCTATTATACCAAATGCATTTATTGTTCAAATGAGACTGTACCTCCCCTTCCTCTTCACCTATCTCTTTCTTCTGTACACCCATTTCTTAATCATGTTATTGTCATCCTGGTGGACAAAATTGCTTTTCCACTTTTCATTCTTTTCCTCTTATGTTTTCTGTTTGAAAATCCCTGGGGGTATGGCCTGACCACTGTGTATGGAGGAAATATATTAGGAGAGCTCCGTTTCCTGAAAATAATTTATCACCTTTCAGCGGTATCTGAAACACCGAAATATCTTCAGAAATTGCCCATAGATAATAAGTTAATTTCTAATGGATGGCTTCCAAAGCTAAAAAGCCTAATCTCGGGTCGAATGCTTTGTTTTTTCGCAGAATCCAAAACATGTTTTCTAGGCCCCAAGATAGTGACTCTTCATGTAGACCGGAGACAGTAGAGGATTTAAAGGATGCTATTTCTTCAACTACACCGGGCGTACAAGATATTTACATAAATCTTGAAGCCATGATTGCAACAACTCATACTCAGCTAAGGAGCTTTCTGCTGAAATACCCTACCTGGGCTCCCAAATTGATAAAGTTGAGCAACATGCTGGTAAGCTGGCTGAACAACATGCTTATACAGAAGGAGATGTCAGAGAACTCTTTTCCCAAGTGGAGAACCTTCAAGATCACCAAGAAAATACAGATAACCAGGCTCTGCATAACACCCTTCCCGTCCATGAGGATTTTACCTATTCACCAGCATGCTGCCAGTAAAAGGTGGGAGTGCTATACGCATGTGCAGTTAATGTTGGTGCATACGCATATTGCTTTGACCCGGTGAGGTATCCAGTGAAGACACAGAGGCTTCAGCTAGATCCCATTTTATAGGCAAGTAGCACAATCCCGAGTGGTGTTACTTTGCTGTGAAAAGCTTTTAGCAGCTTGATAAATAGCCTAATTCCACTGTCCATATAGAGGTTTATGGGAACAGAGGTAAGCACTGGTAAATCGGTTAGGACCAGAGAAATCTCTGATTTCTCCAATGTTAACCCTTTGTTCATTAAGAAACAGTGGCAAAAAATCAGTTTGCCAAGATTTTAGTACTTCAACGCTTGTTAAATAGACTTCTATTACTTCCCAGGTATGAGGAGGGGTGTCACAACTTACCTGTTCCACACTCCTGCGTTGCTGATTTCCTCTCCCTCTGTGTAGAACTCAGCACTTCCTGGTTCGGGTGGTCACGTGATCGCGGCATAGTCTTTCTGCAGAGTATATAACCCTCACTCTGAGACTATAGCAGTGTCAGAGCAACAAGTGTCTCTGCTTGTCTGACTCCTGGTCCTTGTTCGGTTCCTGTGCTCTCGCTCTCCGAGTTGCTATTCTGTTCATTGACCATTTGTGTACCAGACACTCCATCTGCCTCCTGATTCTGCTACTGCATTGCCCTCCTGTGTACCAGACTCCGGCTCCGTTCTGACTATCCATCTGCCTCCTCACTCTGTACCTCATTGTCTGCCTGTGTATCAGACACCGGCTTGTTCCGACACTCCACCTGCCACCAGAACCTATTATTAACCATTCGTATACCTATTCAGATTCTGTTTCTCTGATTGCTGCCAAGTGTTTCTTTCCTCTTGTACTGTGTTCAGTATCGTGTGTTACACCTAGTGGCAGGCAGGGGACCATGACCTGCGGATTCTCGGTGACTAAGTTCATCCCGCCTTGCGTTCCTTCCGTTCTTGGTGAAAACCAGAGAATCTGTTAAACTCTGCACGCTTGGTCGGCCAGCGCGAATCTAGGTTAACACAAGGAATCCTACCTCTGAAATTGTTACAAGGGAAAATGAAGGAACAGACAAAAACATAATAGCCATTTCTCTTCTCCAGTGATTTGACCTGTTGTTTACTTTATAGACTTTTTTATGTTTATAGATTGTGTTATCTGTTTCACTGGACTTCAGTGTCTTCAAGGATGCCAGCCTACCACAATAATGACTAACATTTAAGTAACATCACCTAATCCTAGTTCTGATTTCCTCATCAAACCAGTCTCTAATTCAAGTCAGAAATTCATGAGCAGCTCCTTTTCTTGACAAGGCACTTAAATATAGGATACACTTGGGAACTATGACTCATTTCATCATCTTTGAAGTCAGCATCAAAGCAATATCTTTGGGTGGTGAGTTGAAAACATTTTCTCCTCCCTTTTTCAGCAGAAACCTGAAATATAGTAATTGTGAAGTCAGTTTTGTTTCCATTAAATTGATATCCTTATTAAGACATATGGTGCACTATTTTCTGTTACATGAATAGCCGTATGCATCTGGTATGTAATTACACCAGCTATGTATTCATTTTTTAGGTGAAAAGCCCACATTTTCCACTGCTCCTTGATTCCTCTTCCACTCTCTTTCTTATTCTTTTCTTTCCCTTTTGTCCATATGCCTGCACTCCCCCTACTTCCTCCACTACTTTATCTCCTTATTATCACCATCTCTTCTGTCTCTGTTCACAATCTGGCTATTGCACTTACAGCCTTACTCTCTCTATGGGGAACCACTTCCTCGTGGTCTTAGTCTAAAATGTAATATTCCCCCTACTTTATTCTGATTAACATTGTATTATACAATTTATTCCTCCACCCATTTTGGTCTTTTGCATTGCCCACTGTGTTGGTGTACATAAATCCTGAACTATAATGAATCCTGGTGGAAAAAATTGCTTTTCCACTTTTCTTTCTTTTCCTCTGTCACGTTACCAGAGAGACTTCAACTGGATCCTGATAGTTCAGCCGAGATTGACGTTACTTCAGCGAGGGGCGCGGAGTCTAACAAGTGAAAGGTGTTCACCAGAGATTCCCGCAAGGGAATATGGGCTTTTGCGGCTTCCACTTGCAGGTCGCGGTCCCCTGGAGAAGTTCTCAGCGAACAAAGCAGACGGAGCGTAGAATCAGGTAGAAGTAGCGCTGTCACTTGATAGCGGTGTTTAGGCGGGAGGTTTGGCAGCGTTGTCACTCGAGAGAGGAAATATAACTGGGATGTTCAGCGAAGTAGTCACTAGGGAGCTGGTTAGCAGGAAAAGATAGTGTCGCCACTTGGAAGTGCTTTACCGGAATGCTAGCAGCGTAGTCACCTGGAGGTGAGTTCCCCGGAGAGACGTAGCTTGGAAGCTTGAGGGAATAGCAAAAGCACAGGAGCTGTTTCCAATCTTAAAGTCAGGGATTGACTGAAAGAACCAGCATTGAGTTCTGGTCAGAGGAAGTAGATATAGTGCAGTTCCAATTGGACAGCCAATAGAGGGCAGTGAGAACACATAAAACAGTTAGACGGTTCTGCGCATGCGCAGAACCACTGAGCGCTGAACGGAAGACGGGGAGAGACAGCGCTGGAGAGCTGCAGCAGCGTGGAGCAGGTAAGTGAAAGAAATAGCGGTCTTGGTGGGGATGGCCTCTGTAGTTAGTGGGTACACCCGCCGGCTCCCGGGGAGGCAGCGGGAGTCCGGCGTGTGACAGTACCTCCCCCTTTAGAGGTGGGCACCGAACACCTAGGACCTGGTTTCTTCGGAAATTTGGAATGAAATTTTTTCAGCAGAAGAGGAGCACGGATGTCTGCAGCTCGTACCCAGGAGCGCTCTTCGGGACCGTACCCCTTCCAATCCACCAAATACTTGATTGTTCCTCTAGAATTTTTGGAATCCAGAATATGGCTGATCTCGAATTCATCAGTTTGTTGGAGAGAAAGGGGAGTGGTAGATGTGACAGGAACCGAGAACCGATTAATGATGAGTGGTCTCAATAAGGAAATATGAAAGGCATTGGCAATACGTAGAGTGGGTGGTAGCCGTAGCTTAAAACACACGGGACTGATTACTTGAATGATCCTATAAGGACCAATGTAGCGAGGAGCAAGTTTCATGCAGGGTACATTAAGACGGATGTTCTTTGTAGATAACCACACCTTGTCGCCAACCTTCAAAAGAGGAATAGCTCTGCGTTTTTTATCTGCTGCCAGCTTGTAGCGAGTAGAGGATTTCTGAAGGGCCTTTCGAACTCGAGACCAGATGGATAGAAAGTCCTGTCGAAGAGTGTTAACTGCTGGAACTTGGGTGGGAGGGAGGGCTGAAAACTCTGGCATACGCGGATGGCCTCCAAATACCACGGAGAACGGAGTGGTTGATGTGGATTCGTGAAAGGAATTGTTATGTACGAACTCTGCCCAGGGTAGCAAATCCACCCAATTACTCTGGTTGGCTGAAGAAAATATCCTGAGAAACGTCTCCAGATCCTGATTGACCCTTTCTGTCTGGCCGTTGGTCTGGGGATGATATGCGGAGGAGAATTTCAGACGGATACCCAGAAGATGACAAAGGGATCTCCAGAATTTTGAGACAAATTGTACCCCACGATCCGAGACAATTTCAGCGGGGCAGCCATGTAGTCGGAAGATTTCCTTAATGAAATGTTGAGCTAGACATGCTGAGGATGGAAGGCCGATGAGTGGAACGAAGTGTGCCATTTTCGAGAAACGGTCTACAATAACCCAGATGGTATTAAATTTATTAGCTGGAGGTAGGTCAGTGATGAAATCCATGCTAAGATGGGTCCATGGCTTGGTAGGTAGTGGAAGAGGTTGAAGTAACCCTTGTGGAACCTGGCGAGGAATTTTGTTTTGGGCACAGATAGGGCAGGCAGCCACGAAATCTTTAACTTCGGAATGGAATTTGGGCCACCAGTACTGTCGAGAGAGTAGTTCGGATGTTTTACGAGAGCCAAGATGACCTGTAAATCGTGAAGAATGACACCAGTGAAGAAGGCTCTTCCGTAGATGAGGAGGAACAAATGTTTTTCCCTGGGGGGGAATGGGGTTTGAGGAAGTTGAGAATAATTTAATGCATTTGGAGTCCAGGATGGGACGTTCCAGCAAGGTGTCTGATCCCAAATTTTCTGGGAAAGCCCGGGATAATGCATCCGCTTTCTTATTTTTGATACCGGGTTTGAAGGTGACCCGCAGATCAAAGCGGGTAAAAAAGAGGGACCAGCGGGCTTGACGTGGATTCAGGCATTGGGCTGACTGGAGATAGAGTAGATTCTTATGATCCGTGAAGATCGTAACCGGGTGACGAGCCCCCTCTAGAAGATAACGCCACTCAGTTAGAGCCAACTTCATGGCCAGGAGTTCTTTATCCCCAATGGCGTAATTACTCTCTGCTGGCAGGAACTTGCGGGAGAAGAAAGCGCAGGGATGGAACTTGCCTTGAATACTTTTTTGCGAAAGAACTGCTCCTACACCGGTGGAAGATGCATCCACCTCTAGGAAAAAAGGAAGAGAGACATCGGGTTGCTGGAGGATAGGTGCCGACGAAAAGGCTCTTTTGAGAAATTGGAACGCTTCCAATGCTTCTGCGGTCCAATTTTGCGGGTTTGCCCCTTTTCGGGTGAGAGCTGTCAGAGGTGCCACCACAGATGAGTAACCAGCAATAAAGCGCCTGTAATAATTGGAGAAACCCAAAAAACGTTGGATGGATTTGAGTGTAGTTGGTTGGGGCCAGTTGATTATAGCATGAACTTTTCCCGGGTCCATTTGTAGACCGGATCCAGAAACCAAATAGCCCAGGAAAGGCAACTTAGGGACCTCAAATATGCATTTCTCCAATTTGCAGAACAAATGGTTGGTACCTAATCTGGAAAGAACTTCAGCCACATGTAAACGATGATTGGGAAGGTCTTTGGAGAAGATTAAGATGTCATCCAGATATACTACTACATTGGAATATAGCAGATCGCGAAAGATTTCATTCACAAAGCCCTGGAAAACGGCTGGGGCGTTACATAAGCCAAACGGCATCACTAGATATTCGTAATGGCCGTCCCGTGTATTAAAAGCCGTCTTCCACTCATCCCCAGAGCGAATCCGGATCAGGTTGTAAGCTCCGCGTAGATCGAGTTTAGTGAAGATTCTCGCACCTTTAATGCGATCGAAGAGTTCGGTGATTAATGGAATGGGATAGCGGTTTTTAATAGTGATGGAGTTCAGGCCTCTGTAGTCGATACACGGACGGAGAGCTCCATCTTTTTTTTTCACAAAGAAAAACCCGGCCCCGGCGGGTGAGGAGGAAGGTCTGATGAAACCACGTTGCAGATTTTCCTTGATGTAGAGTGTAGTAGCCTCTGTCTCGGGCAGTGAGAGCGGAGAGACTCGACCTCGTGGAGGAGTTTTCCCCGGAATGAGATCGATGGGGCAATCCCAAGCTCGATGGGGTGGTAGACGCTCAGAGGAGGCTTTAGAGAAGACATCCGAAAAGGAAGAATACTGGTGCGGTAACATAACTGTGGTGGGTTCTGAAGGAATCTGTGTGAAGCCGAGAGGTTTGACTGGTGTTAGGCATTGGCGAGAGCAGGCAGGGCCCCACGCAATGATTTGTGATGAAGGCCAATCCAGATGGGGTGAATGTAGATGAAGCCATGGTAGACCTAGGATGATTGGGCTGATGGTTAGTGGGAGAACGAGAAAGGAAATCTTTTCCCAGTGGAGAGCCCCAACTTGCATGGAGATGGGTTTTGTTCGTTTAAGAATACTACCATTAGGGAGACGGGAACCGTCAATGCCCGTAGTAGCCAAGGGCTTTTTCAGCGGAACAGTGGGCAGCGCTAGCCTAGTAACCAGAGATTGTGACATAAAGTTCCCGGCTGCTCCAGAATCCAACAAGGCCTTGGACGACTGGGGCCCTGAAAGCAAATGTAAGGTGACAGGGAAAGAACACGTTAGATCTGGAAAAGAAGTTGGAGAGGAAGTAAGAGTCCCTAGACTGACCTCTCCAGTGCAGGCTAGGGTTTGTCGTTTCCCGAACGCCGGGTACATGAAGCCAGGAGGTGACCAGGATCTCCACAATATAGGCATAGTTTATTCTTCATTCTTCTCTCTCTTTCATCCGGAGATAAACGGGAGCGCCCCAGTTGCATAGGCTCATCCGTAGATGTTGGTGGTTGAAAACGAGGAGCTAGACGAAAGGTAGACCGTCTAGGAAGGTCTTTCTCGGACGATCTTTCCCGAAGCCGAAGATCTACCCGGTTGCAGAGAGAAATTAGGGCATCTAAGGTGGGTGGCAATTCTTGAGAAGAGAGGGCATCCTTGATTTTATCTGACAGCCCTTGCCAGAAGGCAGCAACAAGAGCCTCATCGTTCCACTGGAGCTCGGAAGCTAGGGTCTGAAACTCAATAACGTATTGAGCCACAGAACGGGAATTTTGACGTAGTCTTAGGATGCTAGTAGCAGCGGACGTCACTCGTCCCGGCTCATCAAAAATCCTCCTGAATGCCGAAGTGAAGGCGGAAACATCATTGAGGAGATTGTCATTACGTTCCCAAAGAGGCGAGGCCCATGCCAGGGCTTTCCCGGATAGGAGGGAGACCATATAAGCGACTTTTGACCTGGGAGTAGGAAAATTCTGAGGTAATAACTCAAATTGGATGGAGCACTGATTTAAAAAGCCTCGGCAAGAGGTAGGATCCCCATCAAATTTGGAGGGTGTAGGCAAACGCAGAGAGGAAGCGGCTGCAGCAGGGACTTCGACTGCTTGTGGTTGAGCAGCCGGCTGAGGCGGGGTCTCCTGTAAGGCGTCTAAACGGGATGCCAGAGTTTGCAAACCTTGCAGAAGTTGCATCTGAACTGCATCCTGACGCTCCACTCTTCCAACCAGGTGTTGAAGCATGTCCTTGGCGGAAGGTTCTCTATCAGGATCTGACATGGCTGGTTCTTAGTGTCACGTTACCAGAGAGACTTCAACTGGATCCTGATAGTTCAGCCGAGATTGACGTTACTTCAGCGAGGGGCGCGGAGTCTAACAAGTGAAAGGTGTTCACCAGAGATTCCCGCAAGGGAATATGGGCTTTTGCGGCTTCCACTTGCAGGTCGCGGTCCCCTGGAGAAGTTCTCAGCGAACACAGCAGACGGAGCGTAGAATCAGGTAGAAGTAGCGCTGTCACTTGATAGTGGTGTTTAGCCGGGAGGTTTGGCAGCGTTGTCACTCGAGAGAGGAAATATAACTGGGATGTTCAGCGAAGTAGTCACTAGGGAGCTGGTTAGCAGGAAAAGATAGTGTCGCCACTTGGAAGTGCTTTACCGGAATGCTAGCAGCGTAGTCACCTGGAGGTGAGTTCCCCGGAGAGACGTAGCTTGGAAGCTTGAGGGAATAGCAAAAGCACAGGAGCTGTTTCCAATCTTAAAGTCAGGGATTGACTGAAAGAACCAGCATTGAGTTCTGGTCAGAGGAAGTAGATATAGTGCAGTTCCAATTGGACAGCCAATAGAGGGCAGTGAGAACACATAAAACAGTTAGACGGTTCTGCGCATGCGCAGAACCACTGAGCGCTGAACGGAAGACGGGGAGAGACAGCGCTGGAGAGCTGCAGCAGCGTGGAGCAGGTAAGTGAAAGAAATAGCGGTCTTGGTGGGGATGGCCTCTGTAGTTAGTGGGTACACCCGCCGGCTCCCGGGGAGGCAGCGGGAGTCCGGCGTGTGACAGTACCTCCCCCTTTAGAGGTGGGCACCGAACACCTAGGACCTGGTTTCTTCGGAAATTTGGAATGAAATTTTTTCAGCAGAAGAGGAGCACGGATGTCTGCAGCTCGTACCCAGGAGCGCTCTTCGGGACCGTACCCCTTCCAATCCACCAAATACTTGATTGTTCCTCTAGAATTTTTGGAATCCAGAATATGGCTGATCTCGAATTCATCAGTTTGTTGGAGAGAAAGGGGAGTGGTAGATGTGACAGGAACCGAGAACCGATTAATGATGAGTGGTCTCAATAAGGAAATATGAAAGGCATTGGCAATACGTAGAGTGGGTGGTAGCCGTAGCTTAAAACACACGGGACTGATTACTTGAATGATCCTATAAGGACCAATGTAGCGAGGAGCAAGTTTCATGCAGGGTACATTAAGACGGATGTTCTTTGTAGATAACCACACCTTGTCGCCAACCTTCAAAAGAGGAATAGCTCTGCGTTTTTTATCTGCTGCCAGCTTGTAGCGAGTAGAGGATTTCTGAAGGGCCTTTCGAACTCGAGACCAGATGGATAGAAAGTCCTGTCGAAGAGTGTTAACTGCTGGAACTTGGGTGGGAGGGAGGGCTGAAAACTCTGGCATACGCGGATGGCCTCCAAATACCACGGAGAACGGAGTGGTTGATGTGGATTCGTGAAAGGAATTGTTATGTACGAACTCTGCCCAGGGTAGCAAATCCACCCAATTACTCTGGTTGGCTGAAGAAAATATCCTGAGAAACGTCTCCAGATCCTGATTGACCCTTTCTGTCTGGCCGTTGGTCTGGGGATGATATGCGGAGGAGAATTTCAGACGGATACCCAGAAGATGACAAAGGGATCTCCAGAATTTTGAGACAAATTGTACCCCACGATCCGAGACAATTTCAGCGGGGCAGCCATGTAGTCGGAAGATTTCCTTAATGAAATGTTGAGCTAGACATGCTGAGGATGGAAGGCCGATGAGTGGAACGAAGTGTGCCATTTTCGAGAAACGGTCTACAATAACCCAGATGGTATTAAATTTATTAGCTGGAGGTAGGTCAGTGATGAAATCCATGCTAAGATGGGTCCATGGCTTGGTAGGTAGTGGAAGAGGTTGAAGTAACCCTTGTGGAACCTGGCGAGGAATTTTGTTTTGGGCACAGATAGGGCAGGCAGCCACGAAATCTTTAACTTCGGAATGGAATTTGGGCCACCAGTACTGTCGAGAGAGTAGTTCGGATGTTTTACGAGAGCCAAGATGACCTGTAAATCGTGAAGAATGACACCAGTGAAGAAGGCTCTTCCGTAGATGAGGAGGAACAAATGTTTTTCCCTGGGGGGGAATGGGGTTTGAGGAAGTTGAGAATAATTTAATGCATTTGGAGTCCAGGATGGGACGTTCCAGCAAGGTGTCTGATCCCAAATTTTCTGGGAAAGCCCGGGATAATGCATCCGCTTTCTTATTTTTGATACCGGGTTTGAAGGTGACCCGCAGATCAAAGCGGGTAAAAAAGAGGGACCAGCGGGCTTGACGTGGATTCAGGCATTGGGCTGACTGGAGATAGAGTAGATTCTTATGATCCGTGAAGATCGTAACCGGGTGACGAGCCCCCTCTAGAAGATAACGCCACTCAGTTAGAGCCAACTTCATGGCCAGGAGTTCTTTATCCCCAATGGCGTAATTACTCTCTGCTGGCAGGAACTTGCGGGAGAAGAAAGCGCAGGGATGGAACTTGCCTTGAATACTTTTTTGCGAAAGAACTGCTCCTACACCGGTGGAAGATGCATCCACCTCTAGGAAAAAAGGAAGAGAGACATCGGGTTGCTGGAGGATAGGTGCCGACGAAAAGGCTCTTTTGAGAAATTGGAACGCTTCCAATGCTTCTGCGGTCCAATTTTGCGGGTTTGCCCCTTTTCGGGTGAGAGCTGTCAGAGGTGCCACCACAGATGAGTAACCAGCAATAAAGCGCCTGTAATAATTGGAGAAACCCAAAAAACGTTGGATGGATTTGAGTGTAGTTGGTTGGGGCCAGTTGATTATAGCATGAACTTTTCCCGGGTCCATTTGTAGACCGGATCCAGAAACCAAATAGCCCAGGAAAGGCAACTTAGGGACCTCAAATATGCATTTCTCCAATTTGCAGAACAAATGGTTGGTACCTAATCTGGAAAGAACTTCAGCCACATGTAAACGATGATTGGGAAGGTCTTTGGAGAAGATTAAGATGTCATCCAGATATACTACTACATTGGAATATAGCAGATCGCGAAAGATTTCATTCACAAAGCCCTGGAAAACGGCTGGGGCGTTACATAAGCCAAACGGCATCACTAGATATTCGTAATGGCCGTCCCGTGTATTAAAAGCCGTCTTCCACTCATCCCCAGAGCGAATCCGGATCAGGTTGTAAGCTCCGCGTAGATCGAGTTTAGTGAAGATTCTCGCACCTTTAATGCGATCGAAGAGTTCGGTGATTAATGGAATGGGATAGCGGTTTTTAATAGTGATGGAGTTCAGGCCTCTGTAGTCGATACACGGACGGAGAGCTCCATCTTTTTTTTTCACAAAGAAAAACCCGGCCCCGGCGGGTGAGGAGGAAGGTCTGATGAAACCACGTTGCAGATTTTCCTTGATGTAGAGTGTAGTAGCCTCTGTCTCGGGCAGTGAGAGCGGAGAGACTCGACCTCGTGGAGGAGTTTTCCCCGGAATGAGATCGATGGGGCAATCCCAAGCTCGATGGGGTGGTAGACGCTCAGAGGAGGCTTTAGAGAAGACATCCGAAAAGGAAGAATACTGGTGCGGTAACATAACTGTGGTGGGTTCTGAAGGAATCTGTGTGAAGCCGAGAGGTTTGACTGGTGTTAGGCATTGGCGAGAGCAGGCAGGGCCCCACGCAATGATTTGTGATGAAGGCCAATCCAGATGGGGTGAATGTAGATGAAGCCATGGTAGACCTAGGATGATTGGGCTGATGGTTAGTGGGAGAACGAGAAAGGAAATCTTTTCCCAGTGGAGAGCCCCAACTTGCATGGAGATGGGTTTTGTTCGTTTAAGAATACTACCATTAGGGAGACGGGAACCGTCAATGCCCGTAGTAGCCAAGGGCTTTTTCAGCGGAACAGTGGGCAGCGCTAGCCTAGTAACCAGAGATTGTGACATAAAGTTCCCGGCTGCTCCAGAATCCAACAAGGCCTTGGACGACTGGGGCCCTGAAAGCAAATGTAAGGTGACAGGGAAAGAACACGTTAGATCTGGAAAAGAAGTTGGAGAGGAAGTAAGAGTCCCTAGACTGACCTCTCCAGTGCAGGCTAGGGTTTGTCGTTTCCCGAACGCCGGGTACATGAAGCCAGGAGGTGACCAGGATCTCCACAATATAGGCATAGTTTATTCTTCATTCTTCTCTCTCTTTCATCCGGAGATAAACGGGAGCGCCCCAGTTGCATAGGCTCATCCGTAGATGTTGGTGGTTGAAAACGAGGAGCTAGACGAAAGGTAGACCGTCTAGGAAGGTCTTTCTCGGACGATCTTTCCCGAAGCCGAAGATCTACCCGGTTGCAGAGAGAAATTAGGGCATCTAAGGTGGGTGGCAATTCTTGAGAAGAGAGGGCATCCTTGATTTTATCTGACAGCCCTTGCCAGAAGGCAGCAACAAGAGCCTCATCGTTCCACTGGAGCTCGGAAGCTAGGGTCTGAAACTCAATAACGTATTGAGCCACAGAACGGGAATTTTGACGTAGTCTTAGGATGCTAGTAGCAGCGGACGTCACTCGTCCCGGCTCATCAAAAATCCTCCTGAATGCCGAAGTGAAGGCGGAAACATCATTGAGGAGATTGTCATTACGTTCCCAAAGAGGCGAGGCCCATGCCAGGGCTTTCCCGGATAGGAGGGAGACCATATAAGCGACTTTTGACCTGGGAGTAGGAAAATTCTGAGGTAATAACTCAAATTGGATGGAGCACTGATTTAAAAAGCCTCGGCAAGAGGTAGGATCCCCATCAAATTTGGAGGGTGTAGGCAAACGCAGAGAGGAAGCGGCTGCAGCAGGGACTTCGACTGCTTGTGGTTGAGCAGCCGGCTGAGGCGGGGTCTCCTGTAAGGCGTCTAAACGGGATGCCAGAGTTTGCAAACCTTGCAGAAGTTGCATCTGAACTGCATCCTGACGCTCCACTCTTCCAACCAGGTGTTGAAGCATGTCCTTGGCGGAAGGTTCTCTATCAGGATCTGACATGGCTGGTTCTTAGTGTCACGTTACCAGAGAGACTTCAACTGGATCCTGATAGTTCAGCCGAGATTGACGTTACTTCAGCGAGGGGCGCGGAGTCTAACAAGTGAAAGGTGTTCACCAGAGATTCCCGCAAGGGAATATGGGCTTTTGCGGCTTCCACTTGCAGGTCGCGGTCCCCTGGAGAAGTTCTCAGCGAACACAGCAGACGGAGCGTAGAATCAGGTAGAAGTAGCGCTGTCACTTGATAGTGGTGTTTAGCCGGGAGGTATGCCAGAGTTTTCAGCCCTCCCTCCCACCCAAGTTCCAGCAGTTAACCACTCTTCGACAGGACTTTCTATCCATTGGTCTCGAGTTCGAAAGGCCCTTCAGAAATCCTCTACTCGCTACAAGCTGGCAGCAGATAAAAAAACGCAGAGCTATTCCTCTTTTGAAGTTTGGCGACAAGGTGTGGTTATCTACAAAGAACAATCCGTCTAATGTACCCTGCATGAAACATGCTCCTCGCTACATTGGTCCCTTATAGGATCATTCAAGTAATCAGTCCCGTGTGTTTTAAGCTACGGCTACCACCACCTCTACGTATTGCCAATGCCTTTCATATTTCCTTATTGAGACCACTCATCATTAATCGGTTCTCGGTTCCTGTCACATCTACCACTCCCCTTTTCTCTCCAACAAACTGATGAATTCGAGATCAGCCATATTCTGGATTCCAAAAATTCTAGAGGAACAATCAAGTATTTGGTGGATTGGAAGGGGTACGGTCCCGAAGAGCGCTCCTGGGTACGAGCTGCAAGACATCCGTGCTCCTCTTCTGCTG